>NW_026691855.1:1200000-1500000 GCF_020826845.1 Diceros bicornis minor | reverse complement strand
CAAGATAGATGGGAATGTTTCAGAGAAAGTTCAAGTGAGAAACTTTCAAACCCACAGCCTGCCCAGGACCCCTGACCCTCTCCCCCCTCCTCTCTTTCCAGACCCACAGCCTCCACTCTACCTTGGTCATCAGTTTTCTGCTCAAGGACTCGTCTTGGTTATAGAGCTCCTTCAGTTTTTCAGAGCTCTCCTTGAGAGGAGGGGAAAGAAGGAAGGATAAATTTAGGGTAAATGGGAGGGCTCTGAGTGCAAATCCCTTTTCTTTGACAACCCAAGAGATTCAAGTGCCTGGAGGAGTGTTCTCACTGGGCTCCTCTGAGTGCTAAGGTCTGATGGGACTTGGAGGCGGCTCTCCTGTTGGTCAGTGGGGTCTCCACTCCCCAGCTCTACAGAGCAGCTCTGTTTTGACCACTTTGAGTTTCAACTGGGCATAGACTTCTGTTGCTATAAACACTTGGAAATCTCCAATGTGGCTCAACTCAGTACCTGACATTTAGGGAAACTGAGTCCTGAAGCAGAACTGGTGCACTAAGGACACCAGAAGACTTAGAGACAACACACCAAGATCCAGGTCATGTCCCCCGCATTTGCTGCCTCCCAGGAGATCCCAGCTGACTGAGGTGCCAATGGCAGACATACAGGAGATCCCACATCCATCTTTGTCCTCCTATGGAGAGGGGCCTACTCACCAGGAAACCTCCCCCGTGTGTTCTTCAAGTGGCTTGTTGAGGTTTTCTGCAGAACAGAGATGACAGTGCAGGTGGAGGAGAAGTTCTTCAGGATCTCACACTCCTGGTGAAGGGAAGAGTGAGGTGTGTGGTGGGGTGCTGGAGCCCCGCTTGATCTAGCTTCAGTCCCCTTCTATTTAAATCTCCCCTCCTAGATGATACAGATGCTCAGGGAGCCCCAGAAGGACACATTTAGGACCCAAAGAGTAACACTCACAGGGAGGAGGATTTTAGCTCAACCCAGGGAAGGAGCCAGGTAGGAAGTGAGCATCCTCACACTGGGACCTGGAGTCAAGGTCAGCGGCCCCTGGCAGGAAGGGCCTAGGGACTTGCAGGGGCTTAGACCACACACTTCAATGCTGGGAGCTGATAAAGGTGGAGAGGCAGTTCCCAAATCTCCAGAGATGTGCTCCATAGGGCCTCCCACAGCACACCTGGGCCACCTGGATCCAGTGCTCCACCACCCTCGCCCTGTCCTGGGCCATCATCCTCAGATCCCCAAGGCAGGCTGTGATGACGAGGCTGGCCACCCTTCTGAAGTGCTCGACAGTGGCCTGGATGGTGGGTACCAAGTGATCATTGCCGGGCTTGTTCCTCTTGCCCCAGGTGGAGCCCAGGCACTTACAGGGCACAACCTTCCAGAAGAGCTCCTGGAGAACAGGGGGAGTGTCACTTAGCTCTGCCACACCCCACTTCTGTGTCCATAGCCCCCAAAGTCCCACACAAGAATCACAGTTTAGAACTGGAGCTCAGGAAGCTCAGGATGTGGCCTGAGCCTTATGAGAGTCCCTGGGTTTTCTTCTCTCTCCACTGAGGGTATCCAGCACAGGATGATCCAGGACCCGATACTGGCAGGGAAGGGAGAGGGCCATTTGCACCCAGCCCATCCTGGCTAACTCCAAGCTCCAGACGGTGGCTCAACTCGGCTCATGCCAAGGGGGCATCTTCCACCACCCTGATCAGCCCTCTGGTCTCACTGTCCATTCTGATGCACATTCCCCCATGACAGCTACAACCACGGGCCTTTTCTGTCTCCCATGTAGGAAATATACATCAGGTGTCTAACAATTCCTGCGGCTGTTGAGCCTCCTGAGCAGAATGTTGGGCCAGCGTGGACCTGGTTGCACACAGTGAGTTCCCCTCCGCCACTGATGGGCCAGACCCTGTCCAGCTTTCCATCTCTTCTACCTCCTGGAGCGAGCACAGCCATTCTGTGCAGAAGGTCCTCATAATGTCCACCGTTATTATCTTGAGGTGCACAGTAGAGGCTTGGGGGTTCAGAAAGTTGCCCAGGCCATATGGTTGGCAAGGCGTGGAGCCGGGATTTGGGCCCAGATCATAGGAGTCCAGATCAGGTCTGGGGCAACGATGGCAGAAGGAAGGCCTGCTCCACCCCACCCTGAGAGCCCAGCTGCTCACCGCATCCATCACGGTCAACTTCTCCACGACCAGCTTAGGAGGGAAGGCCGTGAGGTTGGGCTTGTTCTCACAGCTCCTTAACAGCCACAGGTGGAGACGGACTTCTCACTAAAAATGATGGTCCAGGTGACTCCAGCTCAGCAGCTCCCACTCCTGCTGGAGCCGATGTTGGCCCTTACTCCAGCTCCAACACTGCTGATGGAGGGGACGTTGGCTGCAACGCTAGAAGGGGTGGTGTCAATGGAGCTGTAGCCAGCTCTACCTCCACCACTGCCCACTGCTCTACTTCTGCCACTGGCTGGAGCTGTGCAGCTGGCGCTACAATGGGATAAAGAGAAAGATTCACCCACATAGCTTACTTTCCATGTGTCCTTCTAAACACAGGAAATATCCTACTTCCCTTCCATGGAGCCAGCCTGCAGTCTCCTTTACCCTCTTGCTTTGCCTCAGTGGCCTCTGGACGCTCACACCGGGCAAGAGTAAGAGGGTCACGGCAGCTCAGCTCCAAACCAGGCAAGGAGACTTGAGTGTACATCCACTTTAGCTTGAAAAAGGGACAGCCCCAGTCTGATCCTGCCCTAGTTCTGGTCCAACCTCGTCATCTCAAGGTCCTGAGTGTGGAGACCCTCTGCTCCTGCTCTCATCTCGGAGCAACACTGGTTGGTCTTTTGTGGCCTGGTGCACCTGTCTCTTCTCTAGTGAGTTGGTGGAGTTGAGACCATTGGGCAGCTCCTCGATGACTCCCTGACTGGAGTTCTGTAAAGACTGCTCGGAAGATGGGCCAGAAGGAATCAGGGGCTGCCTGCACACTGCCACTGGGGTCGACCACCAAGAGAAAGTCTGCTCCTCAGTTCAGGCACAGAGGGACATCCCTGCAAAGAACTGTGGTCAGGTAGGGAAGGAGATGAAACCTCTATGGCTCAGTAGCATAAGAGTACAGGAGCTCACCTTCTCATGCTGCCAGCCATGACCTGGGCCATGAACATGACAGACCAACCAGGCTTCTGACACCTAACAACCAGCTTCTGCCTAGGAATGACCTGTCCCTCATGCCCTGCCTTCTCCCCTCATCAGAAACACACACAGACACACACACACACACACGACGAGGGGCGAGGGGTGTGCGGGTGATCAGGTGGGATCACAGTTGTGTTTTGGCCTGTACTAGCCTTTCCTGGGCTGCCCCGTGTTACTTTTCACTGCTTTCTGCCAGACGCCCAGAGGTGTCTGGGATGAGGGCTGAGCCAACTTCGGCAAAAACCAAAAGGATTCCCTTTCTGGGCATTTTTGAACCCAAATCCTCCAAAAGTTGGGATACAACAACAAAATATTTTTGCCTGTTGACTGTCTCCAGTCAAGTGAGCTGGATGGGGGGCTGTGGGTGCCTGGTTACCAGAGTTCTAAGATCTGTTGAGGGCTATGTCCAAGGAAGTGAGGTCATTTTTCAAGATTCTTTTACCTGGGCCCCTTCCCTCAATCAGACTTGTCCAGAACTGCCCCCTGCGCCCGGGCTGCTCACCCTCCTCCCGCATGTCATCTCCTGAACCATACACAAGGAGCCTACACAGCCCTAGCCACAGCTCCTTGGAAACCTAAGTCGGGTCCTAGCTTTGAGGAGACAGAGATGAATGCAGACCATTTATCTTACCAGTTCCGCATGCTGGGAAAATCCTTGTGCCTCTCAGATCCTCCCCAGTCTCCAAACCTGCACCATGAGGATCAGGCTAGAATCTACATCCTAGGGATGTCACCCGGTGTATATGACATAATATCTATTACCCCTGTGGGCTGGTGTCACATGTACTTAAAGCACAAACTTAGAGATGGAAGAACAACAAGAAGGGGCGACAGGTAGCACAGAACACCACTCAAAACAGGCCTGGGTTCTAGCAATGTGATATTGGAACAGTCGCTTCCAACTTGGCCTCATTTTCAGGTCAGCATCATGAGGGGGTTGAAACTAATGGAAATTTAGATACTGCCATCCTGCGGCATAAAACCATTCAATTGTTTGCTGTTTAATGGAGAATGAGACCCAAGTGCCTTGTCTTGGCCTATGAGGTGGGCAACCTCCACAGTGGTACTCAGTAAGCCCTACCCGTGGTATAGCCACCCCAGTGGAACCACTAAGTAGTTAGTAACTGGCTTCTTAACATAATAACAGCCAAAGTGATGGGATGTCTTGTCTAAATTTTAACTAAAAATGTCTCTCACTTCCTCTTAATACCTCTTTCATGTTCCATCTCTCTCTCTCTCTCTCACTCTGTCGAATCCCTGTAACTGAGGAATCAAATACCAGTGTGTGGGGCTGCCCAATGTGGAGCCCTATAGAGGAGAGAAGCACGAGAGTGCCCAGGCCAACAGACATAAAGAAACTCAGGCTCTCAATCCAAACTGAACCCTGAAGGCTGAGAGAGTACTTGGGGGCCAGTCCTCCCCTAGTTGAGCCTCGGTTGCAGGTCTCACAAGGTGGTGATGGGGTAAGATGGAGGAAAGGAATGTGGGAGCTTTCTGCCTGCTCCACCTGGAGGGGTGAGGGCGAGCACAATGATGACAGTCATGTGACACTGAGTCCTCAGGGGAACCTGTGAGGTAGCTGCAGTTCTGACACCTTACAGATGAGGCAACAGGCTTGGGGAGGCCAGACCGAAAGCCGAAGCTCACACCCAGAGTAAGAGTCGGAGTTAGGCTTGTTCTAGAATCTCAACACCTTGGAGGATGGAGTGGCATTGGTACCAGTTGACTCGAGTCAGATGTCCAGGGTCGGAGGCCAGTGGTGCAGAGAGAAATGGGGTGAAGGGAGGATGACCTGCTGACACTGTCCTTGACCCTGGCAGGAGGGGCCCTCCACGTTTGCCCCCCCGCAGACCATCCCTCAGAGAGTGCAGGAGAAGCAGCAGCAGCAGCAGGTGAGTGTGCCTGAGGAGTAGGGGCTATGCCCTCCCAGCTGGAGTCCTCAAATCAAGACAGGACGGCCCCTCCTCTTGCTACCACAGTGCCTGAATCCCCCAGTAGAAGTGACCAGGAGGAGAGCCTGTGAGATCTGGTGTAGGATGGATTTGTTGTGGGGAGGGCCAGGGACCGCATACCCTGTGATTTGCCAGAAGCCTGCTTTGGGAGGTGAGGAGGAGGAGTGTGGTGTTCTTGTGGTGTGAAGGAAAGAGGAATTGAGGGGAGGCTGCTAAGGGTCCTAAGCTGCTCCCTGTGGGAACCCTGGTGTGCGCCAGGAGGCTGAGGGTGAGGACTTTTCAGGGGAGGGTCTGCAGGGGGCCGACTTTAGAGCAAGGGCTCATCCCACCCACACCCCGATGTCACAGAATGTCATCCTCTATCCTGGCACTTTCCTCGGTGACCTGCTGATGGTCTACTTGGTGATGGGTGATTATCTCGAGGTAGGTGAACCTGAGGACCAGGCAGGGAAGACCAGAATCCTGAGCCTTGGGATGCGGGAGCCCCCGATCTGAGCACTGAGCTCCCAGCACTTGGGACATCTCTCATGAGAGCTTCACAGCCACCCCTGGGAGCTGGGGCAACAGGCCCATCTTAGGGATGAGTGAACAGAGGCTCCACCTGAGACACCCATTCCGGTTCCCCAGGCTGGGGAAGCTCAGAGCTGTCTGATGGCACAGCTGTGTGAGGTTTTATCTCAGCTGGACTCAGCCTTTCCCTCTCATGCTGCCCATGGAGGGAGAGAGAAGTCGGGCCCCTCCAAGTCAGGCAGCATATAAGTGGTTGAGCAGTCCCTTCTGCCTGAGGCCTCAGCCTCCAAGTCTGTCATCAGAGAGGGTTGTGCTGCCAGGTCCCTCAGCCTCACCCCCATGTCCTCCTTCTCTGGACACCAGATACCGCCCTAGGTCCAAGTCCTGTTTTCTCTGCATGCGCGACCCCCTCTGTGGACCTGGCAGAAGTGCAACATGAGAAGGGGTGGGCCTAGGGGTCTAGTCAGGCTAGGGGGCTCTGTCTGATGGACTCTGGCTGTCTGCCTTCCAGGGGAATGAGATCAACCTGAGAAGAGGACTGAGATGAGCAGCTGTGGCACTCCCTGCAGGGGAGGGGAAGGAGGAGGAATTCAGAGACCCTCTGGGCAGAACAGTCCCTGGCACCACCCCCTGTATCTTACATTGAGTGGAAGAGTTTGAGAACAGAGAAGTGGGAGACCCATCCAATTGGCCGGTGGGTGGAGGGGAGGATGGCATCTAGGAAAACTTCCTGGAGGAGGCATTGATTATTCCCATTCTGAGAACAGGTAGAGCCTGGATGGAACTGGAAGGAAGGAGAGTTCCCAAGACTGGTCTCCTGCCCCACTCCTGACATTCCACAAGGCCCCTGCAGCATCCCCCACACAGGTCCTGTCTACATCCTCTGCTTCCCTCTGGTCCCGGGAATACCCAGTCATGAGGGAGATCCTGCTGCTCCAGGTGGCCGCAAATAATTACAACCAGAAACCCAGGAGCGATTTGGGGCCTGGTTCCAGGACATGGAGCTTCTCAATGAGAATGATAGGTGAGGCCGGGCAGGAGTTGGGTGAGGGCAAGGGTGGACTCTCCCTTTTGGCCAGTCCAGAGAACCTGTCTCCATGGCCCCCACTCAGCCCCAGGCTTTATTGTGTGGCCACATCTGGGACACTCAGACTCCAGCTGCTGGGCAAGCAGTCGGAGGACACCTGAGGTGTAGCTCCTGGTAGGCTCACAAGTGCCTCTCTGTCCTGGAGCTACAGCCTGTCCTGCAAGCCAGATCCCTAGACCCAGATAGACTGCAGAATACTCAAGGCCTAGGAGAACCCGCCATCATCAAGCTCAGGTGTGAGTGAGTGTCTGGGCCAGGGCAACTGACTCCTAGGTGTTCAGTAAAGCTTCGGGTTAAGCGTGCCCTTGGGGAGTCGGACAGCTGGCACTGGGATCCCAGCTCCACTACTGAGCTGTCCTGTGACTGGGGAGACTCTCTTCAGCTTCCGGAGACTCCGTTTCCTCCTCTGTGAAATAGGTGACACTAAATGATCGCTCACGTGGCAGGGACAAATGGGGTATTGGTGGCTGACAGCACTGAGCACAGGGTCTGGAATACCCAGTGCAGTGGGGACAGTGTGGGGGGCCATGATGCTGAGGGAGGCCCCCCAAGATAACCCAACTCTTCTACTCAACCCCCAGGCCCCAACACCGAGCCCCGTACCAGTGGCTGATCACAGCACCATCCTCAGCAGTGGGGACACAGCTGGGATGCTTGCAATGCACTGGGCCAGCTCCTCCCACCTGACGGGAAGGGGAGAATTGTAAGCTGATCCCTGGGGTCACTTGAACCCCAAGAGAAAGGGGACGACCCCACTCTAGCTCCCTGACATCTTTACCGCAGCACCTATTCACCCATTGGGGAGGGACAGTAGTTATTTGTTGTCAATAATAAATGTCATATTTGAATATTATATTAAAGTCCTGTGCCCTTTACAGCCTGGGAGTTGTGGTGTGGTTTTGTCGCTTTCTGTAGGCATGTAAGTGAGACACAGAGTCTCATATTTCTCCTTGAATCAAAAACTCTTCTGGGTCGTCAGCTTATTGTATGTGGGAGAAGGGAGAAGGGCCAGCCCCTTCCCTGGCTAGTGGGGACACTCCCAAGTCCCCCTAATTCCGAAGACCATTTCATTTCACTATCATTCAGCTCCTCCAGGAGCAGAGGTGTCCCCCTGGCCATTCTCTTGGGATTTAAAGGTTGAAGGTACTTTCACAGGCAAAGCAACAACCACTGAAATGTGAGTGTTTTTAAAACAGCACTACCCAGAACAAATTCGTGCCACAGGCAGGGGCTGCCTTTCTACATTCTGGAGGAACAGGGAACGTTTTCTGCTTCTCTTGTTGAGGTTTCTTTTGAGAAAATTTTAGGAACTTGTAGTTTTCTAGTTCAATCTCTGAAATTGCATTAGCTCTAAGTGGGGAAAACAATGTAAAAAGATCAAAACGTGCACGTGGAGAGGACAAGGCCCAAGGAAGCTCACTTGCAAATGGACTAAAAGCAGGAAGGACCTCCCTCCTGAGGCCCCTCTAGGGGCTGCGTTTTCACCCCTGACCTAGCTTTGAATCTTCCTGGGATCCTTGTCCAGGACTCTGAAATCCTTTTCCTGCTTGTTTTGTATCCATGCGGAAAGATTTGTGATGCAGCTTTTAAGGCTACTGCTGAGCCTTGTTCCATAAACATGACTGCTCCCTGTGAAGTAGGATTTTCAGCACCCCTGCCTTCCTTAAGCAATTCCCTTTAGGGCAGAAATTCCCTAGAAGGCCCCCAGCCTCCTCCGTGGCTTGGCCTGATGGACCCTGGGTGAACTCTACTTTTCCAGGATAAGGGACCATAATCCTGGCCAGTGAGTGACCCCACACTGTCCCTTGCTGGCCAAGGTGACTTCTGAGCCCGTGTCATTCAGAAGTCCATGGACTTGGACAATCCTCCAGTTTACACACTAAGTGTTAGTGTTACCAACTCGTCCAAATGGGGCAATTGGGCCCAAAACCTTGACGTGGGTCTCCCCTGGGTGGTTGTGTTTTTTTTCCCCAGTCCTTTACTGTGGTTACATTACCACCACTTGCTAGGGTGTGAACCCTGTTTGGAGCTTTGAAAGATGAGGCATGACAGTGGTGTGGGGGGCTCCAGCAGGGAATGCCACGGAAGTGATGATCCATGGACATGCATGAGTACAGCCTTACCAATAAAAATACTGAAATGCTTGCCATTTGGTGGTGAACAGACACTGCTCTGAGCTCACACTGAAAACCCTCCCCATGACTAGGAGCTTTCAAAGGGTTACCAAGTGGCATTTTGCACTTCATCCCTTGGGAACACCCTGTAAGACAAGGGCCAGATGAATCGCTTGACACTTGTGAGTTATCCCCTCCTTTCTGATGGGTGCAAGTGTTACCCAGACACACAGGCTGGACTCTGCCAGGGAAGCCTTGTCAGGACAGCCAGAAGCTGAGGATGAATCCTGGTTCTCGGCATCCCAATCAATTCCTGACATGGCACAGCCCCCCAGGAAAATGAGTTGGTAATGGAAAGACTGGGAAGGCCGTACTTTCCCTCCAAAGAGAAAGAGAAGTGCCAACAGTGAAAGCTTGATCCCACAAATAGACAATTAATTCCCAACAAGCAGTGGGTTCTAGTCAGATTCCTGATGCTGAAAAGATCTCTTTTGATAATAGCACGATCCCCCAACTGCCATGTCCATCTTCATGAATCACATTTCCAACACATGGATCTAAATAACTGAGGAAAATCTGGTATTTCCTTAGATGCAACTATGAATTAGCATGCAGAAAGGAACATAAAAAGGGAGACCTAGAAGTAAATATCTAATTTGAGAACATAGACACAAAAGTGCTTTTGAAATAATATTTTGGAATCTATTGGAGTATTATACAAAAAGAATAATCTACTTTATATTTGCAAACCATACATCTGATAAGGGCTTAATCTCCAAAATATATAAAGAACTCATGCATCTCAACAACAAAAAACTACCAACCCAATTAATAAATGGGCAAAAGACCTAAACAGACATTTCTCCAAAGAAGATATACAGATGGCCAACAGACACATGAAAAGATGTTCAAAATCAATAACTATCAGGGAAATGCAAATCAAAACTACAATGAGAGAACACCTCGCCTGTCAGAATTGCTATAATTAACAAGACAAGAAACATGTGTTGTAAAGGATGTGGCGAGAAGGGAACTCTCATACACTGCTGGTGGGAGTGCAAACTGGTGCAGCCACTATGGAAAACAGTATGGAGATCCCTCAAAAAATCAAGGATAGAACTACCACATGATTCAGCTATTCCACTTCTGGGTATTTATCCAAAGAACTTGAAAACACCAATGCGTAAAGATACATGCACCCCTGTGTTCATTGCAGCGTTATTCACAATAGCCAAGACTTGGAAGCAACATAAGTGCCCATCAAGGGATGAATGGATAAAGAAGATGTGGTATATATACACAATGGAATACTACTCAACCATAAGAAACGATGAAATCCAGCCATTTGTGACAACATGGATGGACATTGAGGGTATTATGTAAAGTGAAATAAGTCAGAGGGAGAAAGTCAAATAACGTATGATTTCCTTCATTAAGTAATAGATAGTAACAACAATAAGCAAATATATAGAGACGGAGATCGGATTGGTGGTTGCTGAGAGGGGGGAGGAGGGCGAGGGTGATGGTTCGGCACATGTCTGTGGTGATGGGTTGTAATTGGTATTTGGGTGGTGAACATTGTGTAATCTATGCAAAAATAGAAGTATAATGATGTACACCTGAAATTTATACAATGTTACTGCAATAAACAAAAAATTTAAAAAAAGAAGAATCCACTTTTAGTAGGTTTTACTGTGACTGTGAGGGGAAAAACTGAATCATCCCGTGACATTGATAACTCACTGCTGACTTTAAAGTACAAATAAATAATGTACATAGTAAAGGAAAATGAGAGAACAACATAAAAAGGAAGATCTGGGCCGTCCCCGTGGCTTAGCGGTTAAGTGCGCGCGCTCCGCTGCTGGCGGCCCGGGTTTGGATCCCGGGCGCGCACCGACACACCGCTTCTCCAGCCATGCTGAGGTCGCGTCCCATATACAGCAACTAGAAGGATGTGTAGCTATGATATACAACTATCTACTGGGGCTTTGGAGGGAAAAAATAAATAAATAAAACCTTTAAAATAAAAAACTTTATAAAAAAAAAAAAGGAAGATCTTTCTCTCCTCACCTGAAAATCAAAATCTCACCTCAAAAAGAAACTGTTGTCTATATTTTCTATGTCTCGAAGCAGAGTTTAATAAAAGAAAAGTATGGGTATATTTTAAAGTTTCAAGAGCTCAAAGCAAGGAAACATTAGGGACGCTGCCAAGAGAACTCACTGACGTGCGTGCTCCATTTCATCTGCAGTCAGGACGGCCTTCTTGGCCCCTCACTTTCTCTGCCTCACTAGCAAGTCTGTCCACCATCATTGCTATCACCAATCTCCCTCCTGTGCTCTTCACCTCCCTTTCCTCCTTCCTGATACCTCCACAGTGGAGCTGTGGAATGCACAGATCAGTTCCTGGAATCATCTCTGCCAAATCTGAAGACCAGCAGGAGTGGAAATGGGACCTGGAATGCAGACCACCTGCGAGCACACCTGGCAGGGATTCACCTGTGTGACTAGGTGCATGTTTTTGCAACATTTTCGCAAGATTGAAGGGACTTACAAGTCGTCCTGCACTGCTGCAGGCCTGGAGTCCTTGCGGTCTCTTGAGACAGCAGATCTGGTGGGGCTGGTCCAAGTTGTTTTCTCAGAGGCCATTCATTGCCAGGATGGGATGGGATTCTAGTAACTGGCCTCTTGAATATGTCACTGGACATCCTCAAAAGAATGGAGATGGTTAAACCAGGATTTGGTTTGGACTGTTTCCCACAGTTACAGTGCTTCCTCTATGAAGACATGCCTATCGTCCTTCTTTTCCTCTTACCCTATAAAAACAAATCATGAATTTGGGTCAAATGATAAAGGAAGCCTACCTTTTTAGGACAATTATCCTGGCTGTTTTGTACTTCCACCCTCCCCCTACCCACTGGGGATAGATCTGACCTGTGTCTTGGGATGTCATCAGGCAGATGCACATCAGGAACAGAAAGCTCAAGATCAAAAGTCAAGGATCCTCCAGATCATTTCCACCCCACCATCCTGTTAACACGCCCTCCTTGTTTGAGTGTGTTTCTATTCTCTTCTTGTCCTTGTCACTCTCAACCTCACAAGTCCTGGCATTCTCTTTCAGGAGACTCAGTCCCCAGTTCTTTACTAAATCCCAAATCCTACGATTTCTGTGTTTTCTGACTACTCATTTGCTTAATCGATTGATCACTTGGTGTTCATAGAAGTTAAATCAACAGTGATATTATCAACCACCACTTTTTAGCGACTTAGTCCCATGTCCCAGATGTTCACATAATCCAAATGGTTATTTTCAAAAGTAAATAATTCAGAAGACATATTCACCCACCACAAATTCCTGGTCTCTAATATTTTTATTCAAACACTCATACAGTAGATACCTGTCCATCAAGATCAATAGAAATGCCAGATCACCAATCTTCACCTTAATCTCCTCCTACACCTATCAATCCTGGATTCCATGGACTATGATCACAATAATTTCCTTGGAATAATAAAAAATTCCTTACCACTCATTTATTTTGTAAACCTCCAAACCCAGAAGATCCCGATTATCTGCCATGACGCAGCTACTGCTTGTCTTATGACAAGCTGAAGAAAAAGCACGAAACATGATCTTTTTGTACCACTGTAAATACAAAGCCATATGCATCAACTGGGAAGCACCCATAATGCCTGGAAATTTTGTTCTCCTTTTTTTGTGTTGGCTCAATAACAAAAAGACAAATCAATTTAAAAAATGGGCAAGGGACCAGAGTAAACTTTTTCCAGTGAAGACATACAGGTGGCAAATAGGTGTATGAAAAGGTGTTCGGCATCACTAATCAAGGAATACAAATCAAAACCACAATGATCTATCACTTCACACCTGTTAAGATGGCGATTATCAAAAAATACTAAAGATGGCAAATGTTGGTGAGGATGTGGAGAAAAGGAACCCTTGTGTGAATGTAAACCATTACAGCCATTATGGAAAACAGTATGGAGATTCCTCCAAAAATGAAAACTAGCATATGATCCAGCAATCTCACTTCTGGTATACACCCACAGGAATTGAAGTCAGGATCTCAAAGAGATACCTGCCCTCTAATATTCATTGCAGCTAATTCACAATAGCCAAGATATGGAAGTAACCTAAACGTCACTGATGGAGGAATGGATAAAGAAATGGAATATTCGGGGCCGGCCCTGTGGCTTAGCGGTTAAGTGGGCACGCTCCGCTGCTGGCGGCCCAGGTTCGGATCCCGGGCGCGCCTGGACGGACTGCTGCTCCGCCCAAACTGAGGCCATATCCCACATACAGCAACTAAAAGGATGTGCAGCTATAACATACAACAATCTACTGGGGCTTTGGGGGGAAAAATAAAAAAAATAAAAATCTTTAGAAATGGAATATTCCTCAACCTTGAAAAAAGAAGGAATTGCTGCTATTTTTGACAACATGAATGCACCTAGAAGATATTGTGCTAAGTGAACTAAGGCAGACAGAGAAAGGCAAATATTCACTTATTTGTGGAACCTAAAATAGTCAAACTCAAACAAGCAGAGGTTAGAATGGTGGTTGCCAGGGGCTTGGGGGATGGAGAAATGGGGAGCTGATGTTCAAAGATACAAAGTTTCAGTTATCAAGATAAATAAGTTCTGGAGATCTTAGATACGGCATAATGCCTACAGCTAACAAGACTGTATTGCATACATTACATTTGCTATCAGAGTAGATATTAAGAGTTCTTAAAAGAGAATAATAGTAATAAAGGAGGTGAGAGAAAACTTTGGGAGGTGATGGATATGTCTGTGGCCTTGATGGTGGTGACAGTCTGAAGGGTGTATACATATGTCCAAATTCATCAAGCTGTATATGGAAAAGTATGACATCATCGTTGATTCTTCTGCACCTTGAAATATGCCATGTCCTCATCACAAGAGAAAATATTTGTAACTCTATATGGGGACGGATGTTAACTGGACTTATTGTGGTGATCATTTCAACATATATACAAATATTGAATCATTATGTTGTACCGCTGAAGCTAATTTAAGGTTGTATGTCAACTTTATCTCAATAAAAAAACCACAACAAACAAAAGCATTTTAATATTGTAAATGAGTTCAGTGAATCTCTGAAACTGCCCCATTCCCATATGGGAATTACAGGAAGCAGAGAGGATGAAGTAAGATGGAAGAAAGTTGTACAAAACAGTATTCAAATTAAAATTATTTAAGTTGATGTCAGCTCCTTGTGGCAAAGTTCTGTGAGTACCGATCTTCTTTCACATTTTTCCTGGAAAAACATACTTTCACATCCAACCCATAATAGTTTCATCATTTTCTCGAATAAGAAAATTTCAACTTAATAAATAAAACCAAAAACATTCCTTATATGTGAATAAAGTTAGTGAACTTTACTGAGAAAAGAGCATATTTGCACAACCTCAATAAAGGAAACAGAAGAACAGAATGATGATGAAGTCTCATTCAAGCTTATCTTTGAAAGCCAGTAAAACCAGGCTGTCTTTTCAAGGATGTGTTTAAGGAACTGTCAGCCTTGGAAGATAGAAATATTGGCCTCCTCTGAGGCCATTATTTCTTACTGCCCAGTATAATAAAAATAACACCCCTCCCCGGGGCAAAGGTCAGTAGACTTCCTGCCTGTTATCAAATATTTGAGTTCCTTAAGCTCTGAGTTTTTGCAACCTTCTGCATCTCACCTGGTCCACTGTGTATCACCCTGTAGGAAGTGGGTTTTAGTGAACCGCTGCAAATGCTGATACTCTGGCCACTGCTATTGCTGTGTCATTAAGTCCTTTGTCTCTGACGCATGGGTCTTGTGACTTTTGCCAGCATCTGTAAGACCATGGTAGGCTAACTTATTGGTTTGCAGGTAAGGTAAAACATCGGACCTTTCACAGTTCCTGACAAGCCCTTAAAATAACTAGTAGTCTTAGGAACAGAGAGCTATCCAGAAAATTATGCATGGATGGTCTTCATAGAAGACTTCATGCAACCAAAACTTTAATAAGTCTCTCTGACCTCTTTTATTTCTACCCCAATTAGAAGGAGAGGCACCAAGCTATTACAGACCTAGGGCTTGTGCAAGCCACTGGAGACCTAGTTACCAGAAACTTCCCATGGGGAGCAAAGACAGAGGGGCATATTTCCAAAATGGACCCATGTTCCTCCCGGTCATCAAAAAGACAGTACATTATCTTAATTTATGATGATTTTATTCATTAAAATCTTGTGATGGGCCAAAGATACACTAATAAGAGGAGTGAGGCACATGGCAGTTCTAAGCAGATTAACACACTTGGTGAATATCAAACTCTGAACCAACTTTAATGTTCTAATCAATTAAAAGGTACAACAAATTTAACTAGATGGATTAAATGGTATGCCTGATTATCACTCTAAAATAATGTACAAGAAGCTCATGTAAATAACTATAATTGGTCTTACTTTAAAACATGATACTCAAGACTGTTTGAGATAAGCTGGAGAGAAGGAAGGGGAAAAATAGATAAAAGTTACCTGCTCTGAAGCCACACTCAAGACCTCTGGATCTATATGTAACCCAGGATATCGAGGCAGATGGCTGTGACCCTAGATCCTCCTGCACGGTGGTTCTCAGGGATGTCACGGGGATTCAGGAAGCAGCTTCCTGAATCGTGTTTACACATCCATGTGTACAATACCCCTGACCATGGGGATGAACCACCATTCAATCATCCCTTACACCCCTCTAATTAACAATTAGATTTCAAAATCATTGTATTATTACATGATAATTTGTTCCTCAAACCTGTATGATGCCGAGCTAAAAGAAAATTAAATTTCAATGGTTTCTTTTCTTTGAAGGACCAAGATGTTCTTTCACACTTGGAATCCAGATTAGAAGATAAATCCATCAAATCAATGGAAACAACTTAAGAAATGGACAGAGGGATATTTCATTAATATATATACAGTTTGCCTGTGGCAAAAATAGAGTTATATTTTAAAAAATTAGAATTTTTTGAAATTTTATAGATATTAAAGACTTTGTTCTGTTTATACTCCCTTGGTTTACCAAATCAAACTCAATCTTTAATGGGCATTTCTAGCATTCAGTGCTGGTCACAACAGCTTTTTGTTTGTTTATTTTTTAATAATTTCATTTATTTATTTTTCCCCCCAAAGCCCCAGTTGATTATTGTATGTCATAGCTGCACATCCTTCTAGTTGCTGTATGTGCGACACGGCCTCAGCATGGCCGGAGAAGCGGTGCGTCGGTGCACGCCTGGGATCCGAACCTGGGCCGCCAGCAGCGGAGCGAACACACTTAACCGCTAAGCCACGGGGCCACCCCAAAAACAGCTTTTTTAAATTCTTATTTTTCCCAGGTCAAAGACCAAGGGCAGAGGTCATAGAGAGGTCAAGTCTAATCTACCTACGGATGTGGCAGCTTTAACTATGCATGTTCAAGCCAGACATTACCAGCAGAACCACGTCTCTTCATCCATAGGTGGTTTTTACTAGTAATAACAGAGACTTGAAGATATCAAAGGAAATTCTTTGTTAAGAACCAAAGTTATAGATTCCTATCTTGGGTCCATTACTTTGAATTTTTGACCCAAATCACGTATATCGGTTGGATCATGTTCAATTGTATGATCTTTAGAAGATGCAACCTACAGCTGAAGAGAAACAGATACAACACCAATATCTTATCCTCTCTGAAGCCCAACTGACAGCCCCTGGAGTCAGAAGTTTTCAAGACAGGAAAAAGTCATCCTTCTTCTGAACAAAGAGAGTAGAGGCTATTAAAACATTCAACATTAAATTGTTAACATGAATTGTTAGAATGTGATGGAGCAAGCATAATACCTTGAAGTTTCATGATTTTTCTCCAGAATACTGAGGTGGATGACCTTGAAATCCAGTTTCCCCATAAATGTATTTATTCAGAGATAAAATTAATGTCCCTATAAAATAATTCCAATAAAATTGTTAAAAATATATCATAGTCTCTGACTAAAAGGAATCAAAGCAAATCGAGCAGTTGAATAGCAGTGTAATAAATTCCATACAAGGATCTTACTGCCGCATTATGTATAATAGTGAAACTGGAAATAACCCCATCTCTATCAACGAAGAAATAATCGGCTCATGGTATTCCTGCTCTTTGGAGTAACTTTAAAACTTCTTAAGAGCTAAGTTAGAGTGACGTACACTGATAAGGAGAGACCTCTATGATATATGGTTTGGGAAACAGCAAATTGCAAAATGATGTAGTTATGTGATATATTTACGTTAAAAAAACTTTATGTGTATTTATAAATTCATAGAAAATGTCCAGAAGAATAAGCTGCAACCTCTTAATAGTTCCTTCCGAGTAGAGGAGTGAGTTTGCAAGGAAGGGGATGGAAGGGGAAAGTTTCACTTTACTCTACATAGATCTGTGTAATTTGACTTTTTTTTACAGTATGTATTTCTTTCATAATTAGAAAAATGAGTGACGTGACCGTTTGGTGCAGGCTAACACTATTATGTTCACCAGTGTCTGTACTGTATGTTACTGCACAGCACGGACTATAGGAGAAAGCCCAGAGGAGCAATGAAGACATAACACCAGCAAAAAGTCAGTGGAATATTTCTACATGACAAAACTTCCAGGTGAGTGATGGTCACTATCTTCCACTGCTCCAGCTCTCACAATAAATCTAAAATCTGCCCAGTGTAGGACGGATGAACACGCCATGCTAGTCCACTCCCCGCCCAGGGCCTGTTTGTGCAGGGTGACTGCCATCAAGCAGACAATGGACCCAGGATGGGGCATGTGCCTTTGAGGAGGCTGGCAGAGAGGCACAAAGTGGAACACCAGCTAAGTGCACACACCTGAGAGGCGGAGTTCCAGGTGGAGACTCAAAAGGCACCAAGAAACTGTGTGAAGGAAGCTACTCGACCTCTCTGAACCTCAGTGTCCCCTCTGTAAAATGGGGATCACAGGCCTACTTCACAGAGCTGTTGGGGAAGATACATAAAAGTGCCTGTGACAGCGAGTGTCCACATTATTAACAAAGTCGTATCTGATTTAAGAATAATCGATGAAAAGAATAATGTTGATGAGACCAAAGACAAGATGCCCAGCTTCGTAAGCAGCCCCAGCAGCATGAGAATGAGAGGAGCTCCGAGTAAGCAGGGTTCTTCACAGCTCCACTGGAGAGGACGAACATGGGTTACAACAGAATCAGTGGCTGTTGTACAGTGACTCGTGTAGTGAGGGTGGGTCCCTAAAGACACTGTGAAATCCAGTTACACACAGTGGCTCCTAGGAAACAACTACAAAGCAATCAACGCAGCAGTTAGGAATGAGAAGGGGGTGAGCAGAGGAGGGTCAGAGTCACAAAATGTGATGGAAGACACTAAACCACGACGATCGCCCAGCTCCCACAACAACTGCTGTGGTTGCGCCAGGAGATCAAATGTCTGAGACAGCCATTGTGGGGACTGCTGGGAGCACAGTGGTCACTGCAGCCACACCCCAACAGCAGTGCATCGGAGCACAAAGACCCCTAGACTTTCCTCTCCATTAATTCTTGTTTCAAGATGAGGAATATCCTCATGTTACAATGTCTCCTTCCAACACTTGTGGACGAGTGTCATCTGAACCCCCTGAAGAGGTCACAGGCCAGAGTAGGATGGAACGCTGGGGGCTGGGGGAGTGGCGCTGCACCTGACCACCCCGACTATCACCTGGGCCTATTGAACACGAGAGAAGTACCTGAGGATGTGGTCTAGCAAGACTTCCCCGTCAAGCCACATTCAGAGACACTACAGAGTTTCTCATCCACTGTTTACAAAAATGTTATAGAATTCATGTGTCATTAATTCATAAAGAGGAAAATTCTTGACAAAGTTACAGGGTCCAGTTTCCATGACCAGATTTTCCAGTTGTTTTGATAATATCCCACATTCAGGAATTGGAAATGTAACCTATTGGGATGGGTAATATAAACAAGGACTTTTTATCATTTAGATCAACGACCATATTTTTAAGGATGACATAAGAGTCATGAGAGCTGCTAATCATTCCTCCACAGGTTTCAATAAGACTTTTAAGTTAATTTACCAATATCAGGAAAAGAGAATATGGCAATTCAAGTTTTTTGTTTCTGCCTTCAAGCTTACAATGCAGCCAAGAGAATGAGCAGAAAAAATTAAGAGGAAGTTCTTGCTTGCATTTTATCTTTTGCAAATGAGCAGGATACTTTATGTTCTGTTCTTTTCACTACTCTAATCAATTTTTAAAGAATACGGTACATCTGACTATCCCTAGGCGTGTTTATCCAGGAACATTGCCGGAATCCAAAGCAGAGATGTTAAAGCTGACGGGTTTCAAATTCTGCCCAAGTGTTGTCTACCATGAACATGCCTCTCCCAAAGCTGGACCACCGATCTCTTCCTGAGGGATCAGAGTCACCACCCAGGTCCCTAAGAGACTGGCCACTCAGGCCTGAGCTGAGATTAGGCTATCAATCTAAAGGGCAAAATGCTTAAGCTATTCTCATCTTAAGGATGCTGTTTCGGAGGCCTCTGCACTGGAATGGGTTAGTGAAAATGGCCTACTAGATACTTGCCTGGGAATTGGGTTCTTCTCCTCTGCTCTTACCGGATCCTGGGGAAACCACTGATTAGCCTCATAGATGCCTCAACTTCCACATCTGCAAAAAAGGCAAGCAACAACCAATGTTACCACCCTGCAAAGCTCTTAAGTTGTGCTTCCAAGAGGGGCCACAAGGACGAATGCCTCCCAAAAGCTGATGAAATGATGGCACTTTGGCTGGAGAAGGCAGAGAGCAGCAGGCAAAGTGGAAAGTTTCTGGGATGTCAAACCAGTTCCCATAAGCAGTTTGGAGAGCACCTGGCCCTGGAATAGGTAGGAGGCTGTGGAAAGACCCACAGGCATGCAGCTGGGAGGAGGAATCAAGCAACAGAGGGAGGCGGTGGGGATGAGGTGAGAGTCTGGCTTCAATTTTGGACAAAAGCAGTTGCACGCTGCAGGCCCATGGCTGCCCATGAAGCCGCCACACACTCCTAACTCCCTGGTCCCTCTCGTCCCGTCACATCCCTCTGTGACTCAGTCCACGTGGAGCGGGTGCAGGACCAGAGTCCTGAGTCAATGGCGGTTTGGCCCTTGGCAGAGCCTTCACCGCCCTGCTCCTCCCCCCAGGGCTAGGAACCACCTCGTGCCCCGAGCATCCTGGGAGTTGTAGTCCTGCAGTCCTGCAAGCTCCCAGCCAGGAATGGTTAAGAGACAAAAGCTCCCAGCATGCACAGCTAGGGGACCCAACTCCCTACTGTCCCTCCACCCATGACCCACGCCCCTCTGCTTCTACACCTCACCTTCTACCCCACCTCTTCTCTATACCACGCCAACTGTCCATGCCCTGCACATCCCCCAGAGTATGTGCAGTGTGGTTGGGCTGCATCCTTTGAGGCCAGTACTCAGGTAGGATTGGGACTCACCTGCCTGGTTGTTGCTGAGGATGCTTGCAGCCCTGGTGGAAGCTCCCTGGCCAGTATTTGAAATGTAAATTCAATATCTAAAATGGAAATACCAGGTGCATGGGATCCTGGATTTTGCCTTTTAAGGCCCCCTGTCCTACCATCCCCTCCATCCCTCCAGCCTGCCATGATCCTCCCTCAGGACCCTGTGGTCAGAGTCGCTGCAGAGAGCCTCCCCTTGGAACCCACCCACCAGAAGGGCCCATACTCATCAAAAAAACTCAAAGCCATGCCACTTGCCAAATTGAGGCATAAATGGAACAACCCAGGCAGCCCACGCAAGGGTGAGCGCATTAATAGATAATTGGGAGTATTAAAATCCATCTGATGATGTCATGAGTGAACGTGTTCCACTTTCAAACAAAACATTGCTGTTTTTCTGAGATATTGAGTTAGTACCTTTGTACAAATATGCAGGATTTAAAATATTTATTGATGTATAACGTGTACAGAAATATATGCAGAAGTCATCCATGTAAACCTCAAAGAATTATTACAAAGTGAACACACTTGTGTGACCAAGAACTAGCACCAGCTTCACTCAGGCCCCAACAATCCCTTTCTCCCTCCTTCCTCCCCAAAGGTAATTGACATCTTACCAGCGAACACTGTTTATCGAGTTTGTCTTCATATACAAGTGTTTTATTACAGAATAATTTAAACAATATACAAAATAAACAAAATAGCACAGAAGGCCCCTCACCCAGCTTCAACAACTACTAATCGTCTGCCATTTTTGTTTCATCCACACTCCATCCCATTCCACTTCACTTTAATATTCTTTTAGTCCTTTTTGTGTGCCGGTGGGGTAAGAGGTACACACACTGAAAGGCACAAATCTCAACCGTACACTTTTGGCAAATAAACATGCCCATATAACCTTCACCCCTTTAAGAATAGGATATTTCCATCATCCCCAGAAAACCCCTTCTTGTTCCTTCCTAGGAAATTTTTCCTTCCCCCGAGGCAACCCCTGTTCTGGTTTTTTCACCTTAGGTTCATCTTGGCTGAAATCATCCCACGAGTATTGTTTTCTATTCAGCTTGCCTCCCTTGGTACGAGGTTGATGAGACTCACCCAGCATGTGTGTGTCAGCGTTTGCTTCTCGGCATGGCTGTGGGCGTTCTGCTCTGTGGATGTCCCACAGTGCACTCATCTTCCTCTTGGGGATGTGCAGGTCATCTCCTGTGAACATTCTTGTAGAAACCCTTTTTGTATGCTATTTAATTCCTTTATTAGCATTTAATAGGCACACCTTTGCATTTTTTAGTGGTTGGTCCAGATTACAATATGCATCTTTAACATATCACAACCTACCTAGACTTAATAGTGCACCAGTTTAATTAATGCAAAATATGGAAGACTTGCTACAGAACGCGTATATTTGCCTCTGTCTGTCCTTTGTGCTACTGTTGTCATAAATTTTACATCTTCCCATGTTATAAATCCCACAATACAGTGTTATAATTTTTGCTTTCAATAGTCATAGGTCTTTTAAAGAAATTAACAGAGAAAAGTAAAGTATTTGGAGGCAGATGATTTGAGGCTCTGCAAAGGTACTGTTTCTTCTTTAAGTTTCACCCACAGTTTTTGCATTAATCAGTCAGCCTTACCCACAATAATTATTATTGTGGTGTTCTAGTCGCGATTTTCTCTTTCATGCTATCCAGCCACATTTATTATTTGGAATTCTGTGAGGAAGTTTCCCTCCCTCCTTCTCTCTAACTTCTTCCTTTCATTCTCTCTTTCTCTCATTCTTTTTTACTCCTCTTTCTTTCTTCCTTTCTTATTTAATCTATTTTATGTCAGTATAGACTCATGGATATTTATTTTATTCTCTGTGTAATAATCCAATGCTACCATTATTTATTATGTTACTCACAGTATTCCAGCTTGAGCCATTGGGAAGTCTTTCAGATTGATTCCTTTTGACTCACCTCATCATTTTCTGTGTTTTATTTAAATCACTTTCCTACTTTCTGGAACTACAAGATGATCCAGACTCATCTTTTATTTTCCATGTCCAGCCCTGGAATTAGCCATTTCTCCAAGAAAACCTGTTTCTTTTTATTGGAGAATGATATTTAGAAACAAAGATATGGGAGCTATGTGTGCTCATTGATACTAGAGTGTCACTGCATCTCGACCCTCTCAGAAGAGCCTGGAAATGTATGTATGAATATAAACTCAGGTATACACATCTATCAATTTACCAACCTATCAATCTATCCATCTATCTGGATATATATATTAGAAGAGACATGATTTCATACTGATACTTCCAACTCCTAGCCAGCACCACAGATTTTATTCTAGCATTATCCTTTTATTTACTTTTAACTTCTTTCACCAACAGTGAGAAACTTAACTCCAGTTAGCTACAATATATTTACTAATGTGTCAACTAGTTTCAGAATTGCTAACCCATACCCTTATGAAAAACAAATTTACCACCTAGATTACAGTGTATCTAATACTTCTGTTTTACAGTATCCCATCAACACACTCTATTCCAAAGTAACATATCCCCAAGCCTTCTGTGTGGTTATGTCACATGCTTGTAATACATTGAGACTCATTTGTTGCTGCATTCCATCTGTGTTCCCCAGCATCCTGATTGATTTTTAAAATGTGCAGAGTAAAATTCACTCTTTGTGGTGTACACTTCTATGGGTTTTGACAACTTTATGATCGTGTATCCACCTCCACAGTACCATACAGACCTGTTTTTTCCACCCTCCAAAATTCTCTCATACTGTCCGTTTGTAGTCAACCCCTTCGCCCATTCCATTCCTTGGCAACCACTGATCATTTCCATCTCTGTAATTCTGACTTTTCTAGAACGTCATATAAATAAAATCATATACTGTATAGCCTTTTGAATCGGGCTTCCTTCACTTAGAGAAGTGCAGCCAAGATTCATCTATGTTGTTGTGTAAATCAAGAGTTTATCCTTTTTATTGCCAAGTAGTATTCTAATGTCCCAATGCACCACAGTTACTTTCCCCATTCACCTGATGAAAGACATTTACTTTATTTCCAGCTTGTGGTAATTGTGAATAAAATGGCTATGAACATTCACACAAAGATTTTTGTTTAAACATTAGTTTTCAATTTTCTTCAGTAAATCCCTAGGAATGGGATATCTGAATCATATAATAAGTGTCTGTTTAACTTTATAAGAACCTGTTAAACCATTTTCCTAATGCAACTATCATGTTGCATTCCCAGTTCTAGTTGCTCCTTCTCCTCACCAGCAGTTGGTATTTGCAATTTTATTTTTTATTTTAGCCATCTACTAGGTGTGGGGAATACTATTGTGGCTTCTGCCTCCTTTTTGAAAGTGAGATCTGCTAAATATAGAATCCTGTGTTGACTTTTGTGTTTTCTTTCTGCACTTGAAAGTTGTCGTTTTGTTGTTGAGTTGTCTCTTTTGTTTTTGATAATATATCATCCATCATTCACATTATTTCTCCCTGTATGTAGTCTTCCCCTGTATATATGGATTTCCTTGGCTGCTTTCAAGATTTTTGTTTTGTCTTTGGATTTTAGCAGCTTGACTATCATGTGCCCAGGTGTGGTTTAATTTGTATTTTATTTTGTGGGTTTCCTGACTTTATTGGATCTAAAATTTTAGATTTTCAACAAAATTTTGGAAATTTTATGCTATTACTTATTGATTTACCTTTCTGCCTCATTTAATTTTTCTGTCTCTCTCCTCTCTGCTGGGAAATCAATCATCTCACAGGTAAGGCTCTCTTCATTTTTCTTCAAAATTTTTACATTCTTTTGTTCAGACTGGATAAATTATATTGCTCTATCTTCATGTTTCTTCTACTGTCTCTAATGTACATGTAAACTCAAAAGTATTTTTTTATTTCATCTTCCTATTTTTTTTTGTAATTTCCACTTTGCTGAGTTTCCACATTTGTTCATTCATTATGGGAATATTTTTCTTTACCACCATGATCATCTTTATAATATCTACTTTCTTATCCATGTCTGCTAATTGCAACACCTTCGGGAGAGTTTCTACTGCCGGCTTTTGGTCATACATGGATTACATTTTCTTATCTCTTCAAATCTCATGATTTTTTAAACTGTCTACTGGAAACCATGAATGATATATAACTATCCAGAGACTCTGGATTCTATTTTATTCCTTTGAAGAGAGCTGTTATTTTTCTAACAGGGAGTTAACATGACTAGACTGAAACTTCAATCTTCTCTCCTTTACAGTGGGCATAGCTGAAACCCTTGATCAGTTCGTTCATCTACCAATTGCTGTTTTTACACTAGGCTCTCTGGGGCTTACTCTGCATGTTGTTGTTCAAAGATCTGCCCATTGGGTGTGTGTGGGGGGGAGACTTACATATATATTTTGAGATTTTCCTCTTTGTATCTCCTTCCCTTCCAGAATTTCTCTCCTAACTTTCCAGCTACTCTGTCAGCCCCAAAATATATCCTCTAACATTACAAGTAAGACTGTATGTTTTCCTCTGTCTGGGCCATGTACAGATTTTGGAATGCTTTGAGGCAAAAGAATCAAGCTTGCAAATACCTCCTGGTGCAATTCCCATCATTTAAGGGAAGACTCCCTCACAGTTCTGCTTGCTTTTGTAAGAGATTTATACATACACACATATACACATTTATTATATGTGTACTACATATAAATACATGATTCTATATAAATATATATAATACTTTATGCAGATTTTATCATTGTTATCTGTGAAACTGTTAGTTCAACAAGCTACTCCACCATTCCTGGAAGCCAGACCTCGGTTTTGTTTCTTTTTTATATTTTATATAAATGGAATTAAAAAATGTATAGCCTTTTGAATATATTTCTTCTATGCAGCTTTATGGTTAGGATATTTATCCATGCTATTGCATGTAGCTACTGTTTGTTCATTTGTTGAACATAATTAATTTTTTAAATGGTCATAAAATATGCATAACATAAAACTGACCATTTTAACCATTCTTATGTGTACAGTTCAGTGACATTCAGTACATTCACATTATTGTGTAGCCATAACCTCCAACCATCCACAGAACTATTTTCACATTTCACTGAAACTCTGTGCCCATTAAGCAACAACTCCCTGTTATCCCTCCCTCTTGCCCTTGGGAACCACCATTCTCCTTTCTATTCCTATGAATTTGAGTACTCTAAGTACCTTGTATGAGTGGAATCATACAGTATTTTTCCTTTTGTGGATGGCTTTATTTCACTTAGCATAAAGTCCTCAAGGTTCATCCATGTCATAGCATGTGTCAGAATTCCTTCCTTTTTAAGGGTGAATGGTTTTCCACTGTCGGTATACGCCACTTTTTTTTGTCAATTCATCCGTTGATGGACGTCTGGCTTTCTTCCAGCTTCTGGTTATTTTGAATAATGTTGTTAAGAACATGGGTGTACATATATGTCTATAACACTGCATTCAATTCTTTTGCGTGTATGCCGACAAATGGTGTTCTGAGATTCATTTTTTCACACATGGGAGGGTTCCCTACACCTCCAAAAAACAATTCTTGTAATGCCAGCTGGGCTTCAGATAATTCAACTTAATTTGATGCTATCAACCCAGAGATACATCAGATTCCCCAGGTTGAGGACTCAGTCCTATAAGACTGCACCCCCACCCAACCTAACCTCAACTTCAGATGCCAGTTAGAAGCCCAGGCTGTTACTTGTACTTCTGACTGACTGGCTATTAACCAGAGGTTCCCACAACGTCCTCATTGGGTTTGATTAATTTGATAGAGTGGCTCACAAAACTCAGAGAAACATTTACTAGATCACCACTTTAATATAAAGGATATAACTCAAGAAAAGCCTGATGGAAGTGGTGTATAGGGAAAAGTTTGTGAGAAGGGGCACAGAGCTTTCATGCCATCTCCAGGTGCACCACTCTCCAGGCACTCCTTGTCATTGCCAACCTGGAAGCTCTCTGAACCTCCTTCTATTGGGATTTTTATGGGAGTTCCCTCACAGAGGCATGATCAATTACTAACTCAGTGTCCAGCCCTTTTACCCCTTCTGGAGGATAAGGGGTAGAGCTAAAAATATCAAGCTTCTAATAAGGGCTTGGTCTTTCTGGTGACCAGCCCCCATCCAGGAGCCATCCAGGAGCCTAACCAGAGTTGCCTCAATAAAACAAAAGATTCTCCTAGTGTTCTTATCACTTAGGAAATTACAAGGGGTCTTACCCTGTGGCTTAGCGGTTAAGTGCACGTGCTCCGCTGCTGGTGGCCCAGGTTCGGATCCCGGACGCACACCGACACACCGTTTGTCTGGCCATGCTGAGGCCACATCCCACATACAGCCACTAGAAGGATGTGCAACTATGACATACAACTATCTACTTGGACTTTGGGGGAAAAAATGGAGGAGGCTTGGCAATAAATGTTAGCTCAGAGCTGGTCTTCCTCAGCAAAAAGAGGAGGAATAGCATGGATGTTATCTCAGGGCTGATCTTCCTCAAAAAAAAAGCAATTACAAGGGTTTTAGGGGCTCTGTGTAAGGGATGGTGTCAAAGACAAATATTAGAATAAGAGATGCTCCTATTGTTCTTATCATTTAAGAAATTACAAAGGTTTTAGCAGCTCATTGCCAGGAACTGGAGGCAGAGATTGAGAAATATTTTTTCTATTATTTCAGAACCCATAAGTGTAATTGCTAGATAATATGGTAATTCTATTTTTAATTTTTGAAGGAACTGCCATACTGCTTTCCACAGTTTTTATATTCTCACCCTCATTGCACAAAGGTCGCAATTTCTCAACATCCGTGCCAACACTTGTTATTTTTTGATTTTGTGATAGTAACTATGCTAATGGGTGTGAAGATGTATCTCATTTTGGTTTGATTTTGCATTTTCCTGATATTTAATGATGTGGAGCATTTTTTCATGTGTTTACTGGTCATTTTATATCTTCTTTGGAGAAAAGTCTATTCAAGTCCTTTGTGCATTTTTAAATTGTTGTTTTTTATTGTTGGGTGGTAGGAGTTCTTTATATATTCTAGATATCAATCCCTTATCAGATATGTGATTTGCAAATATTTTCAACCATTCTGTGGATTGCCTTTTTACTCTGTTGATAGTACCTTCTGATACAGAAAACTTTTACATTTTGATGAAGTCCAATTTGTTATTATTTTTTGTTGTTGCTTATGTCTTTGGTTTCATATTAAAGAAAGCATTATTGGCAACGGCATTTGGACCCAATGACATGTAGCTTTTACCTTGTGTTTTCTTCTAAGGATTTTATAGCTTCAACTCTAACATTTAGATCTTTGATCTATTTTGAGTTAATTTTTGTATATGATGTAAGGTAATGGTCCAACCTCATTCTTTTGCATGTGGGTATCCAGCTTTCCAGCACCATTTGTTGAAAAACTTATCCTTCTCCAATGAATGGTCTTTGCACCCTTGTCAAAAATCATTTGACCATATATGTAAAGGTTTATTTCAGGGATCTCTATACTATTTCATTAGTATATTGTGTGTACTTATGCCAGTACTGCACTGTTTTGATTACTTTGTAGTAAGATTTGAAATCAGGAAGTGTGAGTTCTTTAACTTTGTTCTTCATTTTCTAGATTGTTTTGGCTATTCAGGGTCCCTTGAGAGTCCATATGAATTTTAGTATAGATTTTTCTATTAAAAAAATTTCATTGGAATTTTTAGATCCGTGAGTAAGTTGATTCTTAAGTATTTCACTCTTTTTGATGCCATTTTAAATAAAAATGTAAAGTTTTTAAATTTCTTTTTCAGATTATTTATTATTAATGTATAGAACAACTGATTTTTGCATGTTGACTTTATGTCCCACTGCTCTGCAGAATTTATTAGTTCTAACAATTTTTTGAGCAATTTTTAGGGGTTTCAACATATAAGATATTATGTGTAAACACATATAATATTACTTCTTCCTTTCCAATTTGGATGCTATTTCTTTCTTTTTCTTGTCTAATTGATTTGGCTAGAACTTCTAATGCCATGTTGAATAGAAGTTGTGAAAGTGGGCCTTCTTGCCTTGTCCCTGATCTTAGAGAAAAAGCTTTCAGTCTTTCACCCTTGAATATGATGTTCTCTGTGGATTTCTCTATATGGCTTTTATTATGTTGAAATAGCTTCCTTTTACTCTGAGGGCTTTTTATTGTTTTTAACATGAAAGCATGTTTAGTTTTGTCAACACTTTTTCTGCATCCATCGAGATGATCATTTTTTTCCTTCATTCAGTTAATGTGGTTAATTACATTGATTCATTTTCATATGTTGAAACATCCTTGTATTCCGGAAATAAATCCCACGTAAAAATGATATATAATCCTTTTAATATGCTTCTGAATTTTGTTTGTTACTATTTTATTGATGATTTTTGTATCAATATTCATGATAGCTATTGACCTGTAGTTTTTTTTTCTCTTAGTGTCTTTGGCTTTGATATCAGGGTAGTGCTAACTCCATAGGATGACTTTAGAAGTATTCTCTCCTCTTCAACTTTTTGAAAGAGTTTGAAAAGAATTGGTGTTAGTTAATTAAAACAAGTCTTTGGGCCCAGGAATAAATTCAGCATAAAATAAATACAAATAAATATTTTTTTAAATGTGCAAAAGTTTTTTCCTAAAAAACATTAAAAATTATGCAAGTACATCATTTATCACTTTATTTCTAAAAAGTGTTTTTAACCTACTAGTAAGCATGAACACATTGTTAGAACTAAAATGAGTCAAGTGTTAATTTTCTTCATTGCAAATTTTCTGACAAAAGTATATGATGCCATCATGTATGACATCTTTTATGAAAAAATGGTAATTTTTTGTAGTATTTGAGAACATTAAGAACTTTCCCAGTGGCCTCTGACAATACTATGATATGCAAAGTTATCTTTTCAACATGTATGTCTTGTTATCATCTTTAACAAATTAACAACCTCTGTCAGGTGTTAATTATTCAACTACTTTGCATATGATTCAGGCTCTCCACCATCAACTTCTCTAACCATCACGAAATTCTACAAGTTCTGCAAGACTAACAATTTTACCTTACACTGTATTTATCTCATGTGGTTTAAAACATCCAAAAATCATTGATAAACTGACCCTGCCCAAACTAAAGCATGGTGAATTATAAAAGATGGTCTCTGTTAAATGGGGAGGTATTTCACGTTGAACTTAATTTTATAAGTAGTCACTTTATTACAGTGTATTTTTCTGTTATGTATTTCACTTCTTTTTTAAAAAAATGATAGTTGAGGGCACTTGGATAATAAAAATTTGATAAAATAAGGAACTGATATACACTGTAAGCTTCAAATATTTTCAAGCATAAGATACAATAAGAACTAATACCAAGAAATGGCAGAGAAAATAGAGATAAGAGGATGAAATTGCAAAACTGAATCTATAATTATATCTCAATGGCTACCAATGTGGTGCCAAGAAGGTGGTGAAGTCAAAGAATTTGTAAAGATGATAATAAACAGACAGCAAAGAAAAAGACTGAAATTTGTGTGTGTGTGTGTGAGGAAGATCAGCCCTGAGCTAACATCCATGCCAATCTTCCTCGTTTTGCTGAGGAAGACTGGTTCTGAGTTAACATCTATTGCCAATCTTCCTCCTTCTTTGCCCCAAATCCCCAAAGATAGTTGTATGTCGTAGTTGCACATCCTTCTAGTTGCAGTGTGTGGGTCGTGGCCTCAGCATTGCCGGAGAAGCGGTGCTTCGGTGTGCGCCCGGAATCCGAACCCGGGCTGCCAGCAACAGATCGTGCTCACTTAACCACTAAGCCACGGGGCCGGCCCAAAACTGAAATTTTTATACAGAGAATCTTTACAGCGATATTACAGATAGAGAACAAGGAAGGGAAGTTGGAGTGAGAGACTGTTTCTTAAATTGCTTCCACTGTAGAGAAAAAAAAAAAAAATTTGCTGAAATCTTTATTCCCCTCTAAGACCCTACATTTACCTGCAAAATCTGAGCACTGAATCAATGTCACAATCTTCCTATTCCATCCCTGGGGAACAGAGCAATTAAGCTCATCTGAAACCTCAACTGCCCATCCTGTGAAATAAAGCCGGCTATCCATTCTCACAGAGGAGCCAATTGGAGGTAGGATTTTTGGTTCTGAATTCAGTTCAACATCTTCAAAGAATTGTATCTGGCCTTCCTTATCCAGGGCTATCAATGAAGGGCTGGCTGGCTTTCAGAGAAGAGCAATTCACAGTCAGCTGAGACATTTTCTGTTCAGCTCTCTAGAGAAGGCTGTGGGGCTTGTCAGTAAGAGTTGATTTCTATACGGGTTATAATTTTATTTTATTCAGAGGTTTATAAAGAAATATACATGGTAAATATTACTTAATATCAAGAAAAGAGGTTATCTATTCTCTGATCATTTAAGCAAAATCCTCCTCTCAGGGACCACTCATGGACAAAGCCCAGACTCAATATCCAAGTGTCTGCCAGGCACTCTGTGGTTCATGTGAAGCCCTCAAGTTGGCAGCCTGTTCCTTTGTGTCCTGTGCTGGTACTTAATTTTCCATCTCTTCAGGGCACAACTAGACAGTGGCCTATCAGATCCTAAAGGGACTTGACATTGGAGAAATAAATTTTCATTATCTTTAGATTTTTACACTTTTCAAAAAGTCTGTCAGTGCCTGCCCTGTGGCCTAGCGGTTAAGTGTGCACAGTCCGCTGCTGGCGGCCTGAGTTCGGATCCCGGGCGCGCACCAACGCACCACTTCTCCGGCCATGTTGAGGCCTATATACAGCAACTAGAAGGATGAGCAGCTATGACATAAAACTGTCTACTGGGGCTTTGGGGGGAAAATATGTTTCTCAACATTTCCAGTAATTGTGCAGCAGTTTACCCAACACCAAGGTTCTCACTATTAAAAATTGAAATAAATAAATTTTGAAAACGAAAAAAGTGATCTTTGCAACTTTGTACAGAATCTATACAATGGATGCATCTTTAGAAAAGGAGGAAAGATAACAAATTTAACTATTTTGGTTAGTTAACACAGTAAGTAATATATTTTATATATTAGCAATTTTGAGATTATTTCTATTTAAAGATACTGCTTCAAAACCCTAAATCATTGCATGTGGTAGAGTCTGCCATCTTCTTTGGCTGAACAATTATATACAGTAAGTCAGCCTAAATTCTTCCATTCCTGTATAATCTTATATGTGGGAGGTAACAGTTAGTTCTTTTAGATTGTTTGAATACGTGCATATCACAAAATACAAGTGATGATTAAAAATTAAAGTGTTCAACAAATAGAAGATTATCTGATTCCCAGAAAAAGAAAACACTACTGTGACATTAAGGCTAAAATTGTCATAAAGGAAGCCAAGATACACTCAAGTCAAGCTTTTGCTGAAAAGTTAAATGGCTCATCTTTGAAACTTTATCAGGCTTATTAAGTAAGCAAGATACTTTCAGAGCCTAGAATAGAGAAAGTGCTTATTGATACTTTAGCATTGTGATCATTTATGGTGTAAATGTTAATATTACAGATATAATTCATTTTCTATTATATTCAGATTTTCAAGTTCTGCTAAATCTTAAGGCCACATTACTGGCAAGTTGGGATACCTCTAGACATCTGAAAAATATGAATCCTACACAGAAGCATATAAATTCTCTATTCATCAGCTTCTAAATTCTAAAACATTCTAAGCTTTTGGAACAATCCAATGACATTCCAAATTGACAGTAAGGCTGCATGTGCCATACATGATCCTATAGGAAGAGAATTCTAGATTTTAAATAGAGGAAATTGTGCACAAAAATAAAGTACATTTCCAAGTCTGAAAGGGGATTTCAAGAAATAAAGGACTCTCAGAACATGTAGTAAGCGGTAAATAACTTACCAAGGGCTCTATAAAGGAGAACATATTGTGGAAAAAAAAGCTTCACATGCAGAGAGCTAAAATGGCATCTCTGGAATCCTCACAATGAAACAGACACTGAATTACTTTTTCCTAAAATTTAAAATGTGTCTTATCCTCCAAACAAATACCACCTTCCTGTCTTGCATCTTACCTGGGCATGGTGACATGTTGAAATCATTTTTCTATTTCATTGGCTCTTCAACTTGATGGGCACCAGAAGCTCCTGGAGGTCTTGTTGAAACCCAGATTGCCAGGCCCCACCCTAGAATTTGCAGTTCAGCAGGTCTGTAACAGCACCAGAGGATTTGCATTTCTCTCCAGTTCCCAGGTGATGCTGATGCTGCTGGTTCAGGGACCCCACTTTGAGAACCACAGATTAATTTATACCTATATATGGTTACCAAATCCATTATTTTATCCCTTGACTGCTACTTTTCCTTTATCACTTCAGCAACTTAGCTGCGAATCTCCTCACATAGCAATGGGAATACTTCGAGAGTTTAACAGCTGGTCCTTCTTTCTGGCTCAGTTCTCCCTCTTCCTCTCAAAACTACAGTCTCTTGCCAGGTAATTTTTCCTTAAACATCAGTTCATCATAGATCTTCCTTGCTCAAAAACTCATGACTCTTATGCTGAAGACAAGACATTTTAAATTCTCTACTTGGCTCATAAGGTCTGTAATAGCCCGTAGAATGTGGACACCCTGTTCCCTACCCTGCCTGTTATAAGGGAGTATGTTAGGATTACATAAGATACAGTCAGTTTTCATTATGCACAGTGTGACATTCTATAAAGTCACTGTGAACACTGAATCAGTGACTATGACCCACTGTTCCTACAGGAAACGCAAGGTTAGGTTCCTGCAAGCCTTAGTCACATTTTCTTCAACTGATCAATACATAACCTTTTTCTCTGTGTGTTTCTCTTTAAAGTCACCTTATTTAATATATATTGTTGATATATTAACATTGAACTTAGACTAACAGCACTATACCTCGTGTTTAAAAGAAGCTTGTTGAACACACATACTTTCTCCGTAAAGGCACGTCACAGCCTCTTTCCCTGAGGAATACCAGGCAGCATTGCAGCACTACACATGGGGGACATATTAAACAGGCAAGTCACTAACACAAGGCACAAAAAGATAGCAAATGAGGCACTAACTGGACTGCAAGAAGGACACTTGCCTACAATATGGGCTGAAACAACAGGGCAGAGCATCACCTTCTTCCCCTCAGCTGGGAACGTGCACTTTGAGTGAATCAAATTTTTCACCACTTTGCGCTTATCTGCAAATAGACATGAAAGCCCTATGAGTGTTGATTTGGGGGCTGCCAGTACATATTAGCTAGTAAGCAAGTGTGCAGAAGGAATCCACAAACAATGAGGCTTAACTATTTTATGAAAGAATCTTTTCAAAACCAGTGTATCGTTCAGATATAAGAGCAATAATGATAACACAACAGCTAACATGTTAATGCTTACTATGTGCCAGGAGCTCTTCTAAATACTTTACATAAGTTAACGCATTTAAATTTCACTAAAACCCTATGAGACAGGAGTTTTCAGTAGCCCCATTTTATAGATGAGGAAACTAAGGCTCAGAGACTAAATACTTTGCACAGGTTCCCCAGTTAAAAGTGGAATAACTGGGGTTGGGGCCCAGACAAACTGGTCCAAAGCCCACAGCCTCAACCACTATGGTAGGAACGTGAGTGAATTTTCTAGCACTCCCCAAAAAGCCCCTTCTGCTCCAGCCAGTGTGGTCTCCCACATACTTATTCACTCATCAAACATTTTCTGAATGCCCCCAAGGTGTCAGGTACTGTGTTTAGATACTGCAGGGACAAATAGAATGTCGACACAAATATTGCATAAAAAATCTATAAAACCAAATTGGGGTGAGTTTATTATGAGCCAACCTTTGAGGACCATATAACCTGCAAGAATCCTTTCATGAAGAAATGGAGCACTCCAAAGAAGTGGGGTGTACAGAGTGGTTATATACCATCAAAGAGCATGTACCACATTTGATTGCAATGTCCCTTTTACAATAGCCTCGACATTGACCTGTTGGCACGTGGATTGATGGACACTGTGGGTATCAGGTCTGCTGTCTCCATGGGCGTGGCTTTTGTGTTAAGTTGGGTTGTCACAGGATGAGCGCAGCATTCAAATCCTAGCCTAGGGAGAAATGCTTATCCTTAAGGAAATGTCAATGTGGGGATGTTGTATTTACATTTTAAGGGCATCGCTTTTGTCTTTGGGACACGTTGATTGCTTAAAGTGGATATACAATGGATGAACAGAAGCTACAGGCCCCTTTTGGAAAAAAAAACAAGATCAAGCCCAATTAGTTTTACACGAAATGGCTTCCTCATATGCTGCAATATATCCTATTGCTTGCCATTTATTTATGGTTTTCCCACTTTTGATCTATTATCGTTCCATAGAAAGCATTGGTGATCAAAATAATGTCCCTTGGCACCAGGGTGCTTGCCGTCTGCCCTGGGATTATCATGTCTCTTGGTGCCAGGCTTTTTTTATCTCATCTATTTGTCCAGTTGTCCACCTTGTGGGGAATTAGTGGGATATTGTGGATAAGCAAAGAGGTATATATATATAAACAGAGGAAGCATTTCATGGGTTTTGGATAATTTTAGGTTGTTGCATAAAGATTGTATATGCGCCTTTTTTTTTTAATATATATAGCCCCTTATGTACATTGTGCACAATTATAGAACAAGTACGGTAACAATGATGATAATTTAACATTTTTTTGAAAGATTAGTTTAAAATGAGATTTTAGGCATAGTCCTTAACAGAAAAGGAAATTTGTCCAAGGATATAAGATTGATCGGCCATCTCAAGTCGCCGAGCGATCATTACTCTATTTTTCATGACAGTCTTACAGCACTGAGTAAAGAAAACAGCAATCAGTTTGAATATTATGATTAGTACAAGAATTTCAAGAAGTAATAGAAATAGGACATGCAATCCAGATAGAAAAAAGGAACCAATACCAGAAAGGAGCTGATGGTGCTCAGGGCAAGCTACCCCAGGAAGCACCACTCTGCTATGCGGATTATTTCAAGCTGGAGACAATAAGGACTCAGAGAACTCAGGAAGAATATTTGAGTTTCCCCGCCCAAACTGCCTAAAGAATTTAAAACAAAAGATCTGTTTCAGGAAGGAGTTACTATCATGATGGCTGTAAAGATAAGGTAGGATAGAGGTTACAATAGGAAAGGCACCAAGCCCCTTTTATCAAAAACTCTATCTCTCCCTGACCACATTATCTATAGATGAGTCTGAGAAGAGTTGTCAGGCAAACATTTGCATTTCTATCTCCATGTGAGTTGTTTTCTTGCCCTCTGAGGTACCAGACCACTACCCACCCCCAACACCTTCCTTGCCTTTAGCTGTAATTCTTAAGCGGGCAGCTCAGACAGAGGGACGAGTTGCTCGTTTCTGAGTTTCTCCCATGTATGTATGTTATTAAACTTGTTATTACTTTCTCAGGCTAACCTGTCTTGTTAATTATTTGGCCAGCCATAAGAACCTTAAGGAAAAGGGCAGAGGGAGATTCTCCCTCTCTCTCAACAGAGCCAACCAAACAAATCAAGGCTGGGTGGAGGATCGCTTAGGGCATTCACCTGTTTTTTCATGTGCTTTAGTAGAGATGACACATTGGAAGACTGGTCATGTATAAAAACACAGCATTCTGTTTGAATGATTTCACACGTACCACCTTGGGATGCTGTAAGAATATCTAAGGCCATTCTCTTTTGAAGGACAGCTATTCTCATTAAAGACATTTCAGTATTTAATAAAACTATTGTTGCCTGACTATCGTTGAGGGCTGTTGAGTAAATTTTGTCAGAACCTGTCTATGTGATATGACATCTTCTATCCCCAAGGAAGCAGCAAGTATAGCTGCTAGGTGGTCATACTAGTGAAATACTGAACGAGCCCATCTGGCCTTAAGGAGAGGCAGATTGGCAACAGATATTATCTCTGAGCAAACTTTCCCTGTATCCAAAAGAAGCCCAGAGTGCAGCACCCTAGCCATCCTGGTGGCAGCCATGGCCAGAGGTTTGTTCCACAGAACCACTGAGTTCCATTAGGAGCCATCCAATACAGGCTTGGTCTTCGAGACCAGTCTGTTCCAAACCTATCACTTTTTTTTAAGTAGAATAGTATTCTGACATGACTTCAGGAGGGTATCAAGCACATCTTTCGAGTGTAATTTGGTAGATTTTGTTTGGAATGATTTCTCTGTTCCCAACATAAAGGTGCCGGTATGTTTAAAGATCCAAGGCTAGAAGTAAGCCAAACATATCCATCCCAAATTTGTGTGAAACCTTCCATAGTTTTTATTGTAATTTCTGGTTTCTTTTGTTTATCTGCAATTTGTTGGGATAACCGGATGGTTTGAGTAACAGAAAAAGAATAACCATAACCTGTATTATTAATGGTATGCGCTATTAGCCATGTTTCAGGATCATAATTAGTAATATCAGATGAACTGCAAACATTAGAACTAGATCTTTCTATCACAATAATTTGCTTTAGAGCTTTCCAAACTGTGCCTTCAAAAGGAGAGACCCACGAAGGCAACCCAGAGGTGTTAGAAAGTGGAAGTTGGCCACATATCCAACAATTGGACTGATTTTTGTATATAGCAAAGGAATGTGCCCATTGCAGAAAAACATTGCCATCAGAGGTCCATTCAGATCTAGATTGGAAAAACAAACATAGCTTCAGGAAAACCTTACATAGCATTTTCTTTTTGGAGATTAACAAAAGGTTGTGTAATTAGGTTCTAATCTAGCTTATAAAATTGAAGGGTAAAGTATTGGTGTAGGAAAATGATAAGTCAATATAGATATTGATTATTTTAGCAATTACGTAAAGCTTAAATATTACGAGGGTTTACATGAGGAGATATAAAGTTAGGAATACAGGCCTGGTCTGGAGTCTTGGGACAGCTGTCTACAACAGATGTTGTATTCTTCTCATCCTGGTTTGGAAATATTCATCTTGGTCAGTCGAAGTCAGGTGTCAGAGACTACAGTTGAAGTCCATTCAGGTGGAGAAGCCTTTTATAAATGAGAAATGTGAGTTCATGAGTCTACGCCTTTAAATTTTGCAGCACATGGCTTGGTTAAAAGCACCTGATATGGTCCTTTCCAAGGGGGCTGCAAAGAGTCATTTCTCAGATGTCTTTTCCAATAAACAAAATCTCCAGGCTGTACTCCACGAACCTTAAGGTCTTCTTCACCCGGGAGCTTAGTGTGAAATGTATTAGCTACCAATTTCTCATTTCTTTTAGGACCCACAATGAGACCTTGACAATAATGTAAAATATCTCCTCTAAGTAAATTTGGTTCATACATTTCTTCGTCTAATTGCATGGGTCGTCCAGTTATTATTTCCAAAGGAGACAGTCGATGTTTACCAAAGGGTGTAGACCTAAGATTGAGAAGCAGAAGAGCATTTGGCCATGAGAGATTAAATGCTTCTGAAAGCTTTGCCAATTGAATTTTGATGGTGCCATTTGTTCTTTCCATCAATCCTAAGGATTGGGGATGGTAAGCACAGTGGAAATGCTGCATTATTGGTCAAATACTACAAATAGATTTAATTATGTGTCCAGTGAAATGAGTTCCCCGGTCACTATGTAACTCGGAAGGAATTCCTCAAACAGGAATTATTCTAATAGTAATTTTCCTGCTGTTAGAACCGTTGCTCTTCAGCAAGGAAAGCCTCAATCCAATGCGAGAACATACAGATCATTACCAAGATGTATTTATATCATTGAGATGGTGGCATTTGGACAAAGTCCAATTGCCATACCTCAAAAGGTCCCTTAGGAAGGGGAAAGTGGCCTTGTGACCCATGAAGTGGTTTCCCTGGATTATACTTTGGGCATATAACACAAGGAGTATAAGATTTATGGGCCACTGTGGGAAAACGTTTCTTAAAGAATTTTTTTCACCATAAAATCATCTTTTCAAGTGCCCAGTGGGTTAGTTGGTGTATATGCTGGAGCAGTGGAAATTGTGGTCCAACAGATACTTTGGGTTTCCTATTGGGCCCAAGCCATATCTATGAGGTGGTGTGAAACAGTCCCACTTTTGACTGCCATATCAGTTTTTCTTCTTCCGTGGTCACTTCTTGGGCGTGTAGAAGGAAGTCTTTTACTGGGTTATCAGAGTTAATAGGAAGCAGCAGGCATTCTCGAGGCTGGGTAGGGCAAGCCTTCAAGGCTGCTTGTTTAGCAGCTGCATGAGCAAGCTGGATTCCTGTAGCTACCAAAGTATCAGATTTGGATGCCCTAACATTTTAATAGTCGTTATTTGTCTCGGTAGCTGTATGGAATTTAATAATTCTGCAACCTGTTTCCCATTCTTTATAGGCTTACCTGAAGAGATTAAAAGTCTTCGTTGTTTCCACAGCATTCCCAAATGACGTGTTACTCTCAAAGCCTAACGGCTGTCAGTGTAGATACTTGCTACCTGGTCTCTGGCCAATTGACAAGCTCGAGTTAAAGCAATTAACTCAGCTTGCTGTGCTGACTTTAACTCTGGTAAATAAGAACTCTCGATTATGTCTACTGAGGACGTTACTGTATATCCAGCCTGATAATGTCCTTGTTCATCCTTTGAGTGAGATCCATCCGTAAACCAAATTAGATCAGCATTATCAATGAGAGTTTCTTGCAAATCATTCCTAGGAGTAAGTAGATAATTAGTTAATAAAATGGAGTCGTGGGCAACTTCTTGGGATGCTGGAGTAAAGTTGCAGTGTTAAGATTATTACACTGGGCTAAGGTAATATTAGGAGCAGAGAGCAACAGAACTTCATAGGAGTCTATTCGGCTGACAGAGTAATCCTGAGTGTGGTGAGATTTTAGGAGAGATTTGACTGAGTGAGAACATAGATAGTCAAAGGAAACCCCATCACTATTTCTTCAGTTGTCTTGCATAAGAGCGCTGCTGATGAAATGGCTCTCATACAAGGTGGAAGCCCTTTTGCCACTGAATCCAACTGCTGACTATAATACACTATAGGTCGATGTCGACCTCCAGGTTTTTGAGTTAAGATACTTAAGGCATTTCCTTTACCTTCATGTAGGAAGAGGAATAATGGCAAGCTGTAATTAGGATGTCCTAAGGTTGGTGCTTGGGCAAAAACAGACTTGAAGGTAGTTACTGCTGTTGGGGGAAGAGGGAGAATCTCCCTCTGCCCTTTTCCTTAAGGTTCTTATGGCTGGCCAAATAATTAACAACACGGTTAGCCTGAGAAAGTAATACCAAGTTTAATAACATACATACATGGGAGAAACTCAGAAATGAGTAACTCGTCCCTCTGTCTAAGCTGCCGGTTTAAGTATTGTAGCTAAAGACGAGGAAGGTGTTGGGGATGGGTAGTGGTTTGGGACCTCAGAGGGCAAGAAGACAACTCACATGGAGATAGAAATGCAAATGTTTGCCTGACAACTCTTCTCAGACTCATCTATAGATAATGTGGTCAGGGAGAGATAGAGTTTTTGATAAAAGGGGCTTGGTGCCTTTCCTATTGTAACCTCTATCCTACCTTATCTTTACAGCCATCATGATGATAACTCCTTCCTGAAACAGATCTTTTGTTTTAAATTCTTTAGGCAGTTTGGGCGGGGAAACTCAAATATTCTTCCTGAGTTCTCTGAGTCCTTATTGTCTTCAGCTCGAAATAATCTGCATACCAGAGTGGTGCCTCCTAGGGTAGCTTGCCCTGAGCACCATCAGTTCCATCCTCTGAAACTTCCCTAGAAGTTTCACAGTCCTTTTGAAACTTAAAGAAGTTTCAATAGTCCAGAAGCTGAGTTGGTAGATTGTTTCATCTCACTGAACACATTTCTTAGCCTGCTAATAGATCAGTTCAGTTAAGTTCATTTTAGAATGTGGTGATTCAGCTGGGCTCTCAAGGTTACGCCTATATTGTGGAAGCAAGCAATCAAGTATTTAATAGAAACATTTCTATGTAAACAAAAGAAAAACAAGGTTGATGCTTGGAGCAAGTTGTAAAGCAGTTTCTAAGTTTAGAAGACAGCCAATTAAGAAGATTTTTTTTTTAAAGATTTTATTTATTTTTTATTTTTTCCCCCCAAAGCCCCAGTGGATAGTTGTATGTTGTAGCTGCACATCCTGCTAGTTGCTGTATGTGGGACTCGGCCTCAGGATGAACGGAGAAGTGGTGCCTCGATGCGCACCCGGGATCCGAACCCGGGCCACCAGCATCACAACGCGTGCACTTAACCACCAAGCCACAGGGCCGGCCCAAGAAGATTTTTAAATATCAGCATCAATACATCTTTTGCATTAAAATGTCTCTGATGATGTCATCGGGTAATCTCTTAAGTTTATATCAAGTCCATCAGCTTCAGTTTGTAAGGCTTCAGGAAAAAGGGCAGGTTCAGTTTTCAGTGATTCCAAATGAAAATGATGGAAATAAATGAAAAACATTAGTTTGGAGATCTGTAGCCAGATATTTCAGGAGACTAGAAGAAATCAGGATCCAGTCCAGTCCACAGATATAAAACAAAAAACCTCAAAAGACAATTAACAAAGCTGGGATCAAATATCTGCAAATGTATACTATAGTTTTTACTGAAATATAATTTTTCTTTCTAAAATCATACTCACTTTTATCTAAGATCACCAAATTAAAACTAACTCATTTGCAAAATAAGTCTAGTTCCAATAGAGTTGGCCCAATTATTTACATAAGTACAAGAATAGCAATTAATCACATAAGATCTTTTAAATCTGCTTTGCTGGAACTTTTTATAAATAATCTCAGATTGAACTTTACAGGCCTCTCAAGACCAGAAATGTCAAGCCAAAGATTTTGTCATCAGCCTTTGCCTGAAATACCTACAGATTTGGGTGAATTCCTCTCTTCCGAGGTTCTCCCCAAATATTTCCAGGTTCCTTGTACCTGTCAGATAAGTGTCATTCTTTACTTATCCTGGTAAGTGCTGCTTGGAACATATGGTACCAGGCCAATATGTCCACACGGCTTTATTCCATACAGTCCAATCTTCATTCCTCAAAAGCTGTATGGTTATATCGCAAATATGATGTTTCAGTCACAACCTTGGTAATATAACCAGTGTTTCTAATTGTGTCCTGTTCTAAGGAGAACAGACTCTTATTGAACTTATGCAAATAATTATATTGCCATGAAAACAACAATACTCACTTACTAAGAGTTTTTAAATTCTGGAGGGATCAGGTAGAGAGAAAAAGAAATCTTTCAATTTTACTTACAAAAGTATCATTTACCAAATTGCTATAAGTCATAGCTAGTTCAGGAGAAAAGAGAAAAAGTTTTCCTTAAATCTGAAAAAAACAAAACATTAACAATTCAGCAAATCTTCAAATGAAAAATCATAAAAATTATAATCATCCTTATCAGTTCATTTAGTCCTGTGTAATCCATTGTTGATCCCAATATTTTTGTTAGCAGCTTCATGAAGTCATCAGTTTCTCCATCAGATTTCTGTAATTTCTTACCAAGTTCAGTTTTATGATCAGAAAGTTTGTCAGAAACCTGTACTCCAGTGTAAATGTCAGAGTCCTTTCCATGAATTTTTTTGAAGTTGAAACCTATTTTGCAATATCATTAGAGCAAAGAAATAAGTCTGTAAACAAAAAGACCTGAAAATGACAATTGACAGAGAAATTTGGTTACTTTTATGACATACAACACATTAAAATAATAATAACCAGAATTATGACTGACAATCAGGACAGATCAGAATTTCAGTAATGTTATAGAATTTTAAAACACCTATGTCAATATCATTTACCCCCATAATACAACCTAAGCAGGCTCATCATCACTTGTCTGACAATGCTTTCCATGTAATTTAACATACTGAATAAGCCTAATAAGTTTAATATCTTTCTCCTTATGGGAAGAGAGCAAATTGCTTTGAGAAGTTCCAGGGCCCTTTGAAAATTCTAAAGAAAAAAAAGTAAAAAAAAAAAAAGACTTTATTTAAGATATGAATTTTGGGGAGCTTGTCTAAAATATAAAAAGTTAAAGCAAACAGAGCATCAACAGTCCAAAAAGCCTTAATAGAGAGAAATCAGTCTTTTGAACGTAGGAAATTATTTTAACAAAACAAAGACATCTCAAAGGTAAAGAAACTGTTTATAACCTCTCAGATGAAAAGTTAAAGAAATATAATCCTTTAAGAGAAAGAAGACCAAATTTTAATTTTGTACCAGCCCGTTTCTGATATTAAAACACATTTACTTAATTAAATTCATTTTAATCTTAGCCAACTTAACCATGCATAAAACTCCTTTTCCAGAATTCCTTCTACAAACATTCTATAACTTTCTTTTCACATTAAGAATTTGTCCCATGTCTTTCTTTTCCCTCCTACTACTTGAGGACAAATTTATCTTTCTTAATAAATCAAAGAAAATATTTTCATTCTTTGTATCTTTTTTATATATCTTATTTTCCCTGTACACAGATATATTTTTCTTAATTTTTAGTAGCTTCAATCACATATATTAATTAGAAATTTTAACCTTTAGAAACCTTAATTTGTAAGTTAAAACTGAGTAAACAATTATAAACTTTCTTTTACATTAGTATCTTGTGGCTTGGAAAATTTATAAACACATCATAACTTCTAGAAATATGTTACTTTATAGTACAATCTTTGAATAAAACATATGTTTACCAATAGACCCAAAACACCTTTTAGTTTTTGTGAAAAGAAAAGCCAAAAGTACAAAAACGTATATTTAGCAATCAATTTGTAATATCTTATCTTATTTGGAAATGGTCTAAATATTCAATGAATTTTTATCATAAAATTTATCAAAACTCTAAAGTTTTAAGTCACCAAAAAGAGTTTGGAAGCTGTAACCACCATAATACACAATTATTGTTTAAAGTTCACCCAACATTCATCATTTTCACAACTATTTAGTTACTTATTCCCAGTAATTATTTAGATTGCCTACAAGACTTCATAAGACTTCAGATAAAATTAGCCATCATTTAAATTACTATTTTTGTTAACCAGTTCTGTAATAGAAATAACATCGGTTTTTTCCTACAAAATTTCATGTAAATTTCATCACCTCTTATACCTCTAAACATAGTTATCATTAAGAGTTTTATGAATAGGTCTTGGTCTTCTAATTTTGGACAATGGAAGCATTTCCAGTCAGACATTTTAAAACATACTCAGGCAAGGTTGATGTAACTTCTTTATATAAAATTAACTCAAACATTCCAACCTTTATAATTTTATCAACACTTACACTTTTACATGTTCTCAATTCAAATGTAACCTGAGTCAAAGTCTTAAGGCTAGTCAAATTTTTCCTTCCTTTTTCTGGCCCCTTTTTAGGTACCAATTAAACAATTGTGTGAGAGCTCTCAAAACATTTTTTCCCCCAATTTAGAAGTTTTCCCAATTCAAAGGATCTGTGATCTGGCCATTGACGAGTAGGATCTTGATTTGTATATTTATTCCAATAGTGACTCAATACAATAAGCCTTTTTAAGGAAAGACCTGGAAGTAACTTTCCACGCTTAGAGTAAATCTTTACCATGGACGCAAGAGGCGTCCCTGGTGAGGGCGCAGATGATGTGGCCCCCATGACCCACAGAATTCACTCCCAAAGATATTCAGAGAAAGTAAAGACCTTCGTTGCACAGGCAGTAAGGATGGTGTAGTGAAAACGGTGTCTCCGGTCTCCCACAATAGTGTGGGATGCCTCCAGTCACAGACCCACTAATCTGTGACACCGGGCAGGTGTTACTGGAATGGAATTTTTCCAGCAACAAACAAGCAATGATGGTTAAGACGACAAAAGCCCTTATGGACTGGTCCCTTTATGACAAACTCCCCTGATAGCTTGGCACAGCCAGACAAAGAGACAGTTCGAAACCCCAGTTTACTCAACTGGCCACCAAGGTGCACTCCAGTAAATGCACCTTCTGTATGTTGGAGACCAAGGAGAATATTCTCACTAGTTAAAAAGCCAAGTTCTCAGGACACAGAACAAGACAGACACTACTCAGGGAGGAAAAGGGATCAAGATCAAAACCAAGAGTACTCTACCAAACTCACTAGAGTCACTAAAAGCACAAGAAACTAGTTTGCCAAATATTTTCTCCTGCCAATCTAAATTTAGAAAGAGAAAAATATTCACACCACATCCTTCCACTGGACTCCGCAGACAGAGAATCCTGGAGGCTGATATGATAAGAAGTCTTATCATTAGCTGGCACTCATCAGGCGTTCCCATATCTCATCATCTGCAGTAGCCCAAGGAGAATGCATTTCTTCCAGCCAGAGTAGGGAACTTGCCAGCCAGTGGGGATCCTGCCGACTACGTCAAAACTGTTGGGGGGAAGAAGGAGAATCTCCCTCTGCCCTTTTCCTTAAGGTTCTTATGGCTGGCCAAATAATAAACAAGACAGGTTAGCAGGAGAAAATAATACCAAGTTTAATAACATGTATACAGGGGAGAAACTCAGAAATGAGCAACTCGTCCCTCTCTCTAAGCTGCCTGCTTGAGTATTTTAGCTAAAATTGAGGAAGGTGTTGGGGGTGGGTAGTGGTCTGGGACCTCAGAGGGCAAGAAGACAACTCACATGGAGATAGAAATGCAAATGTTTGCCTGATAATTCTTCTCAGACTCATCTATAGATAATGTGGTCAGGGAGAGATAGAGTTTTTGATAAAAGGAGCTTGGTGCCTTTCCTATTGTAACCTCTATCCTACCTTATCTTTACAGCCATCATGATAATAACTCCTTCCTGAAACAGATCTTTTGTTTTAAATTCTTTAGGCAGTTTGGGCGGAGAAACTCAAATATTCTTCCTGAGTTCTCTGAGTCCTTATTGTCTCCAGCTCGAAATAATCCGCATACCAGAGTAGTGCCTCCTGGGGTAGCTTGCCCTGAGCACCATCACTGCCTTCTCTCCTTCTGGTGTCCATTCAGTTACATCAAGCTGGTCAGAGTTTAGTAACATATGTAAGGGCTGGGCAATAAGTGAAAAGTTAGGTACCCAGTTCCTGCAATATCCAGTTAGTCCTAGGAATCATCTTAACTGTATCTTTGTCTTAGGGATACTAAAAGCCAGCATTCCTTTAATCCTTTCAGAATCAATCAACAGTCCATCTTTAGATATCAATTGTCTTAGACAGTTTACAACAGGCAGGCAAAAATGTATTGTCCTTGGACACTTTATGCCCCTTAGATTCTAGCTGTTGCAACAGATAAATTGTGTCCTTCTGAGAACCCAACTTAGTGTTTGAACACGTGAGCAAATAATCCACATATTGAATTAAAGTGGAGTCATTAGGGAATTCTGTATTCACTAATTCAGCTTTGAGTATCTGGGAAAAATAAGTGGGGCTTTCAGTCTTGCCCTGTGGCATCACTGTTCAGGTATCCTGGCGGTGTTCCCACGTGAAGGCAAAAAGATATTGACTATCCTTTCCCACTGGAATGCTGAAGAAGGCACTGCATAAATCAATGACTGAGCAATAGCAGCTGTTATTTGGAATGATTGAGAACAAAGTGTGTGGGTTAGGAACCACAGGATGTCGGGGCATCACGATGTTATTTATACCTCTCAGATCTTTAACAAATCTCCAGACTTTCCCATTCGGCTTTTTACAGGCAAGATAGGTGTATTACAGGGACTAGTACAAGGAATTATAAGTATCTTTTTAAGAAATTCCTGAATGATAGGCCTTGTCCCATTTAATGCTTCTGGTTTAAGTGGATATTGCCGAATATTAGGTAGAGGCTTAGAGTTGTCAACAGTCACCTTAATAGGAGTGGCTGATTTAATTTTCCCAATATCTGAAGAGGATGATGACCATAATTCTCTAGGCATTTGTAATAACAGGTCATCAGTTTCTTCTTCTTCTATTTGAGTCATTGATTTCACAGTCATCAACCTTTCAGCAATTACATTCTGGTCAGCATCCTGATTTTCTGAATCTAGAATCATTTTGCCCTTTTGTGAAAAGGCAATATGGGCGTTGTATGCTTCTAGAAGATCTCGTCCAATCAAATGAATTGGAGCACATTTAACCAGGAGAAACACATTTTTTTCCTGTGATCATTTTTAATTGAAAAATTTTTGGTTCTGATTTAAAAACCTGCATTGGAAAATTCGAAACCCTTACCATTTGAACTGTCTGTTTACTCCGAGGGAGAGGGCAATGAATAAGGGTAGGGTTGAGGACAGACAAGGTAGCCCCGGTATCTACTAGGTCCTTTAAATTTTCCCCTCCAATAGTTATCTCCATTTCCCTAAGGCGTCCCTGAGGAGGAGGGGAAATGCCCTCTAGTAATCCTCAGAGTAGCCTCATTCCTGTTTATTGTTGTTCACGCCCTAAGTCCCATTTGAGTTTACGGCAGTCTCATTTGAAATCACCAGGCTATTTGCAATAGTAACATACAAGCTCATTTCGTTTCTGGTCAGATTTTAAAAGGATGGCATTTGTTGGGCCACGAAGCTGTTGTAGCTGTATACTCATAACATTAGTGACCTTTTTTTTTCTGGAAGGTTTTAGATAGTTTATCTGTAATAGTGACAAGAGCACTAGTGTTCATTAAAGTCCAATCCAGTTCATGTCTCTTAACTAACTTTGCTAATTCCTCATCTTATCCTTCTAAGAAAATTGAATTGAAAATTGAATCGTTTTGATGATCCTCAAAACTTTCAGGAGCCAGCCCAGAGTGCTGTTTGAAGGTTTCTCAAGCCATTCCAGATAATCAAAGATAGATTCCTCGGGTCTATGCTTATATTGATGGACTTTAGCCCCATCCATCTTCCTGGAAAATACTACTGGAATGGCTTTGTGTAAGTTTTGAGCGATATCACTACACTCCTGAAGGTCATGAGGCTCATGCCTATGGAAATCCTCAAGGGGATCTCTCCAATCTGCCTCTTTTATCCATTCATTTATTTTGTTCTCAGACACCAGCAAATGCACAAGCTGATATAAATCTGAATATCCTGGTGCATATGTTCTAACAATTAAGTCAAATTCTCAAGCAAACCGTAAAGGATCTTGCAAAGGGTATGGGAAGTCCTTCATCAAATTCTTAAGTTCAGTTCTAGTTCAGGGAGTATACACAAGAGCAGGCTCACCTCTCCCAGTCACAGGTTTCTCCTTAAAATGGGCCAGTATAACTTTAGGTCTTTCAATATCTGCCCCCTGAGAATTACCCCTTGTTTTCTCTAGGGGTGGACAAGGAAGTGAAGGAGGAGGAGCTGAGGGAGGAGGAGGAGAAGAAGATGAGCTCTGAGGTGCTGAAAGCAGTGGCGGTGAAGGAGGTAGAGGAGGTGAGGGGGGTGGACAGCTTCTGACTTCTCATCTCTCTTTAATTCGGAAACAGTCTCTGTCAATTTACTGTTAGTCTCCTGTAAAGAAGTCATTTTATCATTATTACGCTTTGAAGCCTCTAAATGTCAATCTTAATGAGCTTCCCCTTCTTTTGTTTTGGTTTTATTGCCGGTTTTTTCAACCTGTGCACGCAAATAATGTAGTTTTGAGAAGTCAAACGTTCCCCATTTTGGCCATTTATGACCTAAGTCATCCTTGGTCAATCTTTCCCATTTAGTTAAATACTTGCAAACATTGTTTCCGTATGCATTATACATGAAAACTGCTGCAGTCCCAGTAGGGGGTTATGCTTCTGGGAGCCGGCCGGCTTTTGAAGCACAGTTTCCCATTTTCTTTTAGTTCTGTTTGTTCGTTTGTTTTTTATAAATTCTGAACAACTTCTAGGAACTGTGTAGTGGGTCACAAGTGTGCTTCTTTGAGTGTTATTCCCTAAAAGAAGGTCAGAATCACTCCCTTACGTGTCTCAGTTTCTCCCGCCGGCAGTCTTAAGACCACCGTGGGGGTTGGGAGTGCAGGTGACCAAACCTCAGGTACACGTCCCCGGACGAAGCTATAATTAATTAACGTGACTGATAGTGGAACGCCCTATAGGACCACTACACATCATGAGGTTCACCTCTGACACTCCCACTGAGGTTTTTCAGTCACCCGAAAAACGCCTTTTCTGTCAGGAGGACCAATGTCCCTTTTCTTCAGAGCTGAACAAGTTCAGACTCTCATTTACCTATCAAGCAGTTATGTTCCACCTTATAAACATTATTCTTTCCAATTTTAAATCCAAATTAAAAAAACTACCAACCCAGTTTACTCCAAGCTTCCCCCAAGCTCCCCTGGCCTAGGAAATCTCCCCTAGGAGTTTCTCTACCTAGGAAATGTACCAGTACCTTTGAAAGCCTCTAGTCTTAAGACCTTAAAACAGCTCAAATAAACTCTTGGACAGTCAACTTAAAATAAGTAGGTCGGGGTTTCAGGAGAACTCACCAGGGTCACCTGCAGAATTCAGTGATCTGGGTGGGGCTCAAAGGGCCCCTGTGGTATCAAGCGCCGGTTCAGTGTAGATTCCAGGTGGTCTCCAGTGGGTTTCTCTGAAATCCTGCCACAACTATGCCAAGAAAGGTCGACACTATAATCCATAACCAATCTATAAATCAAAACTGAGGTGAGTTTATTATGAGCCAAGCTTTGAGGACCATATAACCTGGGAGAGTCCTTTTACGAAGAAATGGAGTACTCTAAAGAAGTCGGGTGTACAGAGTGGTTATATACCATCAAATAGCTTGTACCACATGTGATTGCATCGTCCCTGTTACAATAGCCGCAACATGGACCTGTCGGCACCTCCTTTGATGGACACAGTGGGTATCAGGTCTGCTGTTTCCATGGGGGTGGCCATTGTCTCGAGTTGGGTGGTCACAGGATGAGCGCAGCAATCAAATCCTAGCCCAGGGAGAAATACTTATCCTTAAGGAAATGCTAATGTGGGGGAAGTTGCATTTACATCTTAAGGGCATTGCTTTTGTTTTTGGGACATGTTAATTGCTTAAAGCGGATATACAATTGATGAACAGAGGCTACAGGCCCCTTTTGGAAAAAAAAAAAAAAAACTAGGTCAGGCCCAATTAGTTTTACATCAAATGGCTTCCTCATATGCTCCAATGTATCCTACTGCTTGCCATTTATTTATCAAGAAGCAAGATGGTCTCAGCTTTAAGGAGCTCACTGTCTATGAGACATGACTAAAACAACAGTTATGGAAAAGTAACTAAGTACAGGGTCCCAGAGTGGGGACATAAAAAGGGGTCTCTAATGGAGACCTCTCAGGAAAAGTCTCCAAGGGAAAGGAACATTTGACATGAGTTTAGATTAAGAAATAGGAATTAAGTTGATTAAAAAAGGGGGTAGGAGGACAGAAGAAACAGATATAAAAAGACAGATATAAAGGATGATATATCTTTCAAAAATGGGTGATATTTTTAAGGCTGGAACAAAGCAAACATGTAGGACATAGTGGGTGATGAGGGTGAAGGTGAGGACAGCAAGGGAAAGCCTGCGTGTCCAGTTCGGGAGTCTGAATGTTCTCTAGGCTGCTCTGAACAGTCATTGAAGGAGTCTAAGCAGTTATCAGATGTAAGCAAACGTAAATTTTAGAAGATACCTGTGGAGGAAAGATTAGAAAAAATTAAGACTGGAAGTAAAGGGACATTTTGGGAGACTAGGCAGCGATCCAAATAAGATAGGCGTTGGCTCAGGCATGGAGTCTGCAGGTGGAGGAGGCCAGGAGGTGGGAAGTAGTGCTGGGCTCCTGCAGGAGGAAACTGAGCTGCCTCTCACTCACAGGAAGACTGTGTCTGTCATGGCCTCCCCACCCCCATGCACAAATGCCATGTTCTTTCTACGTCTGTACCTTTCCTTTCTTCCCCCATCTGAAATCCTCACTCTTTCTTCCCTCCACCTGGCCAAAAGTGATCCCTTTGAGGATTTGATCTAGTGCATCTCTCCTAAAAAGCTATCTTCAATTAAAATATCTCAATAACATTGCCATTGTTTTTAGGTTCTGTAATGCCACATATACTAAATACCTTGGCAGAATCAAATTACATCTTGCAAACCATTTCATGTATGCGGAGTAGCTTGGAACCTTATAATTCTTTGTATTTCCTTCAATACCTTGCACATATTGGTCAATGGATGTCCAGTAAAGTTCAGTAAAGAAGAAGCAACCTTTATAAGCTAAGAACTTTTATGAGCTCCGTTATTCCTTTAGATCAGCTGCTTAAACCATTTATTTTTCTCCACAGGTCAACAGTGTTGCCCAGCACAATTGAATTTTACACTTTCTCAAACTCAATAGAGCAAAGATGGAATTTCGTTCCGCCTGCAAGCCTTACTGCCTCAGAGAAGCAAAAACAACCTCTGACATCTAATTCTTTCTTTACATTCTCATCTCAAATTGTAACTGTTTTCCAGACGCTAACTTGTTTTTGTTGTTAAAACTTACAGAAAAAATTTCCTACTATTTCTTTATTTCTTTCTTTTTATTTGTGAGTAAGATCAGCCCTGAGCTAACTTCCGAAGGCAATCCTCCTCTTTTGGCTGAGGAAAATTAGCCCTGGTTAACAACTGTGTCCATCTTCCTCTACTTTATATGGGATGCCGCCACAACATGGCTTGACAAGCGGTGTGTCGGTGCCTGCAGGGGATCCGAACCCTTGAACCTGAGGCCACAGCAGTGGAATGTTCGCACTTAACTGCTGAACCACGGGGCTGGCCCATCTTTTTATTTCTAAAGCTGAAATGTCTAAATCTTTCACTGGGTTAGTTGGAGTTTCCATAAAATGAAAACGTACATTCCAGAAAAATCCTTAACTTTCCAGAATAATCCTTATCATATTATGGTAAACACCTTGGCAAAATGTCACTGATTTTCAATGTCAGTGCCTCCGCAAGGGTATCCTTGCATTGCCTCCCCTCCCAACCACCTCTCACTTTGCCCATCCCCAGGCTCATGGGGTCAAAGTGTTTACTGAACACTAAGAATGAGCAGAGTCTGAGGGAGACTTCAAGGATGACTAAGCCATGTTTTCTGACCCTAACCATCTCTCTCCATCTCTCCTTTAGCCTCTGTTTTTCTCACTCTGGTTTCTACTTTAGTTGTTTACTTGTCTTGTGAATTGTTGTTTTGTAATTTTATAGTTAATAAACTATAAAGTTTATAGTTTATAATTACCATGTAAATTCATGTTACTGTTTTCCTTAGAGTTTAGAAAGAACTTACATTAAACAATGTTTTTTTCCCAGCCCTTTGATGTGTCTCATACCTTCCATTGCAATTCAAGCGGCTTCTAGATTTTAGGTCTCCATCATTAGTCCTTCAGAAATATGTTCACATCACACTTTTGATCTGACCAATGCTGCTTTACTCTTTAAACATTTCTATGCCAAGACTCACATGAGGAATCCCTCGAACACCATCAGCTAGGTGACCCCACATTCCTCACATCTGTTTCCTTGATTTGTTCCTAAATAAGCATGTTTCTGAAACTAATAATAAATTGTAACAAGTGGTCGTTGTATAAAAAGCACTATCACAGTTACCTTAAAGAGAAGAAATGGAAAAGAATATTCAATTCCTCAGATAAGTTTGCAATCAAATGAGGCATTGAGGGGACCTGGGGGCACTGATCACAGCAGGATCCTAAAAGAAGAGTTTTAAGTCAATTTCAAATGATGTTAAAATTGGAATGGGATAGTATTTTACCAGTTATCTGAAATCATATGCACTTTTATGACCTTTGAGAATTTATTTGTTAATAAATTGTGCAACATGTGGGATAAGAGTGTGTTGATATTGTTTAATTTCTTTTTATTTTTCAGCACTTTGCAATAGATGTGGCTATTCACAATTAATAAATATCATAATGTGGAGAGACCCAACTTTCAGCTGCCTGATATTATCAATTTTTACACAGAGTTAAGGTTTTATAATTTTATTTATTTATTTTTACCCCCCAAAGCCTCAGTAGAGAGTTGTATGTCATAGCTGCACATCATTCCAGTTGCTGTACGTGGGACGTGGCCTCAGCATGGCTGGAGAAGCGGTGCATCGGGATGCACCCGGGATCCGAACCCGGGGCGCCAGCAGCAGAGCGCAAGCACTTAACCACTAAGCCACAAGGCCAGCCCCCCAAAGCTAGAGTTTTAAAGATCAAATTTCATTTTAGTTACCTTTCATCTAGTCCATTTATATGAGAAAGTTGTTGAGTTTTAGGAAAATACTTCAAAACACAAATTTTATATGTAATTTCAAAAACAAAAAATGAGTTAAAAACTGAGTGGTAACCATATATTAATCTCTATATATTAATCTTTAACATGGGAGCAAACCTTTTTAGAGAATATAATTGATATTTGCCGATTTGTATATTGTAGAATGTTATAGGATTTACAGTTTTAATAGTATTTCAGATACCAGAGAATAATAAACACAATTGTTTCAGTTTTATGAATTAGTTTTTCAGACATAGCATATTTTCAGAACATATTACTTGAAAATAAAACAATCAGTTAGTGAGGTTTAAGCAATGTGGTTTTATTTTAAACTTGCTCATTGCATGGGAGCATCAATAAAAGCCCTCCAGGAGTGGCTGACACTCTTTCCTTCTGCCTGAGCACCAGCTGTATTTTCTTTAAGCATCAGAATCTCGGGCAACACTATAGCCCTCAACTCTGTTTAGTTGACAAAAGGCTTTATGAGTCCTGTGTTTTTCTAGAGGCATGGTGCTCCCAGAATTATTAAGTACAGGGAGAGAGTAAGAGTCAGAACACATTCAATAAAATCCAGTGTGCTCAGGTGAGAGGACAGGTGCCTCAACTCACTTCTGAAGAAGAACTTAGATGATGCTTTCTGATTCTGCCTCGTGCCTCTGACTAAGCAGTCCTGGACATCCCCATTATGTCCACGGAATAACACAGGCAGACTTGATGGACCAGAAATCCTCTTATGTCTGTCATTTATACAGAGCAAACTGGCTTAAGGCTCGAATATATGTCTTGACTACTACAGTTGGAATCTTAATATATAGAGTAATGTTGTACATATTTTGTCCTTGTTGATAGTACAGAACAATTTTGTCTGGGTTTTCTTTGGCATTTTCATATATAATGAAGAACTCAGTAATATATGCCCTGGATATAAGGATTTAGAAAAATCTAGCATACTATCCTATTCATGCCTCAAAAAAAAAAAAAAACTGCCATAAATTAATGAGAGGATATTTTGAAGGCATTAAGATAATTTTCTTAATTATTTCCAACTTTATTTAACTTTACCTCTTTTTAATCTTTCTCCATCTTATTTGTTATTGGTTAATCATCTCACAGTAATTAAATCACCCTCAGCTGAGTCCCCCATGCCTCTTCAAGTGCCCCAGCCTGATGTAGGTCTCAGCTCCGACAAAAGGAAGCTGGGAAATCCTGTTGTGTGGCACTATTCTTAAGAATATCTTTACTCTTACAATAATAGCTATAGTTTTGAAAGGTATCAGTGGATTACAAAATGAAGTCCTCAAGCAATGTTGTATCCTCATTTTCCCTCCAGGGGGAGCACAACTTTCATGTGCAATGCAGGGCTGCTGCTTTATTGTTTTTTCCTTTCAAGACATTTTATTACTTGTAAAACTTAGTAGGGTTAATAGTGATATATGAGTAACAATATAAATTTACAAACAGCAAAAAGATACTATTTTAGTGTCATAATTTTATATACTGTAACTAATAGTAACACTTTCATAATGTAATATCTTGATCGATCATAAATTTATTCCTGGCTCATTTTTCTGCTAATTTATTTATTAGATTACCAAATTTATACTTTTATGATCTTTATGTTCAATCAATATAATTGAAGGGACATCAGTTGTTCTTTGTAAGTGAAAGGTCACAAAAATTTTTTGATAATTTATAAGTTTGAGAAGGATCTTTCTACTATTTAAAAGAGAAGCCATTTAATATTTGGATAAGTTCTCAAAAATCATCAAATTCTTTAATTTTACAGAAAAGGATACTTAGGTTCCAGAGACCCTAAGTACGTTGTCACACACTAACCAGAAACAGACCTGGGCCTAGAACTCAGGTCTGAGTCGCCTGAATTCTACTGGACCACACGCAAGAGAGCACCCCCTCTTCTTACTGGTAATTTCTAATACTAAGTTATTTTCGAAAGCACAGTTGGGAGAAAGTATAAATAAATAAAACAGATGATTTTATATAAAAAAATAGCAATTGCTACCCACAATTTCTATTCCATATGAGTGTTTCCTTTCTTGCAGGTTTATTTTTTTAATAGTAAGTCCATTTTGGTAACAAGAAAAAAGACATAAAATTTGCCTTCTTTAGTAACAGCAAAAAAAGCTTCTGTGGAAATTAAAAAGACACTAACTAATATTTCATCTACTAAATCAACTTAAGATATTATTTGATTTTACAAAAGCTCTGAGAGATTTTTTTAAAAATCATATCCACATGACTATTAGTCCAGCCAGGCACATCTCCATATGACATCTTCTAGAGTGGCCAGTTTTCTGCTGGATCCAGCTGTTGTCAGGTCCAATACTCTGGTTGGGTAGAGAATGATACAGCTTCTGAAAAGCATGTACTCAGTTCCACTTCAAGGCTGATTTTCTCTGCAAAGTCTAAGTGGAAGAAAACATCCCCTTCCACCTGACTGAATTCCCCTGCAGGCTTAGAGAAACAAGGTGGCCTAGCCACCTGGGCAGACTGGAAGATAAATCAGTGTCTGTCACAATTTTATGACAAATAAGAGAGAAAAGTATTCGAAATCCTAACAAGATCTTCTTACTGGTGGAACAGCATCTGAACATTTTTTTCAGAGTTTCCAAAATAGCACATTGAGAGACTAGGTTGGAAAGGAAGAAGTTAGTCAATATATTAACAAATAAATTTTCTCATTTCCTCAATCAGAAAACAAAACTAAAGAAAATATATGTTTAACCATAGGTACCAAAAACATCCAGTTTATCTTCCAGTTATCATTCTGTATTATGAGAACATGACTGCTTTTCAATATGTTTAATATGTACAGTGACTGACACTCATGTCATTAATGACTTTTGAAATTAGAATAGCCATATGCCCTTATTCACATATATCAATCATAATTACTTTTCTCAATTCCTAGTTTCTATTTTGTGCCAGAAAGTACCTGCTAAGACATTCACTTTTATATTATTCACTTAGCGTAAGTCTGTAAAATGATGCATGACAACTCAGCCATCTTGAAGGATGAGGTCTCAAATGCTATATCTCACTATTGGCAAATCACCTTCTGGTTTGAATGAGAGACAATGAGCACTGTCACAAGAGACACTCGGGAAAAAGGGATCGTGCTCCTTTTGTCTGTCCTTTTGGAGTCTGTGAGACTGCAAATTCTTCATACTGGAAAACCTAAGAGATAACCAAGTCCAGAAATCTTTTTAAAGCTAGGGGACACTTTCTTCTACATGGAGCTTGCATCGAAGTTTATAAACATAAGAAAAAACAAAAGAGCCTTCGGGGCCGGCCCGGTGGCACAAGTGGTTAAGTGAGTGCACTCCGCTTCAGCAGCCCAGGGTTCACCGGTTCGCATCCTGGGCACACGCCGATGCACGGCTTGTCAGGTCATGCTGTGGCGACATCCCATATAAAGTGGAGAAAGATGGGCATGGATGTTAGCCCAGTGCCAGTCTTCCTCAGCAAAAAGAGGAGGAGTGGCAGATGTTAGCTCAGGGCAGATCTTCCTCACAAAAACAAACAAAAAAAAACGAAGAGCCTTCAGGAATCCCCAGTGCTTCATTGAGGGGGGTCTGAAAACCACTCATCTTTTCCGTCCTCCACGTTTTACAGATGAGACATAACACAAGCAGTTGGTGGCAACCTGAAGACTAGAGTTCGTCTCCTGACTGTCACATCACTCCCACCCCCGATTGCTGTGCAGACCAGACGCCTGACAAGATACAGCAGTCATTCCTGGGGATAATTTAGACATTCCCAATTTAGCAGCATTTTAGTTGATGTATGTGACAAGGCTATAGAAAAACAAAAGTTATTTGCTACTTAAATTGTATACCGTATAGTTAAATGACATTGAAAATTTTCATTTCACTTACAGCACAGTTTTGATGGGCCCAGGGGTCTTCTTTCATCTGTTCATGCTCCCTGGCGTCTCAAACCTTCTCTGCCTTTCCCCTCTTGCTCAATGTGCTCCAGCCACACGGGCTTCTTGCTGCCCAACAACATCCAAGTCACAGTTCCTCCACAACATCTCTGCAGCCCTGGGATATCTGCATGTCCTCCTGCTCTGTCCTTTCCCTCTGGGCCTTGCTCCAGCCTCCCCGGGCTCTCTAATTAAAGTAGCAACCCACTCGCTCTCTAGCTCTCCCCATTGCCTGTCACTTACCTTCTTCATGACACAGATCATCACACAATAGACTATATAATTCACTTGTCTGCCTACTTATCCATTATCTCACTTAGCCAACAAAAACAAGCTCTGTGAAGATAGAGACTGTGTAGACAATTTTTTCCTTAGGGTATCCCAAGCCTGGCATACAGTAGGTGTTTACATATTTGCTGAGTAATTGTAAGGGGGAATGAAAGGAGTCATCAGAAAATGATCACACCATGGAAGTAGGTGCCACCATGAAGAGTGGGCATCCTGGGAAGGGAAAGAGGGAGGAAAGATTTTATATCAGGCAACACAGATACCATTGTGCCTTTACTACTTCCTGCACATCAGCTTGTCGAGGTAAATAATCCATAATCAATCTATAAATAAAAATTTGGGTGAGTTTATGATAAGCCAATTTTGAGGACCATGGCCTGTGGCCTTCCTTCCATAAGGAAGATATATAACCGCTCTGGTTATATACCGTCAAAGAGACTCTATTGCATGAGATTGCAATGTCCTTTTTAAAGTAGCCACGAGATTAGCCCTGCCAGAATGCCCTTCCAGAGCAACTATTGATGGACACAGCGGGGGAGCAGATCTGCTGTCTCGATGGGCGTGGCTGGTGTCAGGTCTGTTGTCTGGAGCTGGGTGGTCAAAGGATGACTGCAGCAATCAAATCCTAGCCTAGGGAGAAATGTTTATCCTTAAGGAAATGCCAATGAGGGGTAAGTTACATTCTTATCTTAAGAGCATTTTCACTTCACTTTGGGACATGGTAAAGCAGATACACAATGCAGGCGACAGGTCGTTTTGGAAAAACAAATTCAGGCCGAATTAGCTTTACTCCAAATGGCTTCTTCATATGTTCCAATATATCCTATTGCTTGCCATTTATATATCAAGCTCAGTATGTCTTTCAAACAGAAATCATTGAGAATAGCATGAAGTAGTCACTTACTAACAGATGTCACTGTGGCAACAGAATATCAACAAGTGTCCTTCAAACATAACCATTCTCCCAAATACTGTATTTCACTGACTTAATCAAAAAGGGATTCTTCTCTCTTATACTGACAAATCTCCATTCTGAACTTAGCACTAGATGTAGCCAATTTTGAATAAAGACTTTTAACATCAAAGCCAGCAAATAGTTCTTGTTAAAGCAAATCCAAACTCGGAAACACATTTCTTTTCAGTCACCTCTAAATCCTCTCAAACTCAAGATAAGGTCCCGGTTTTGTGCAGATGGAGCAAAGCTTCTCTTCCTCTTTTTCTATTCAGATAGTGCAGGGAAGAGCCCAAAGTGTCTCCTGGTGGAACACTAAGAGTTCTTTACGATAGAAATGCATGCAGTGTTCCTAGTTTCTTTTCCATACGCCAAGACCTGCTGACCTGCCCAGAGGAGCAAACTTCTGGGCTCCAACAGTAAATAAGACTGTGTGCAGTTTACCACAACAATGAACTACAAAGATGTATCAGGAAATATTTTGAATACCCACACCTAAGCTTTCAGTTTCCCTCTGTCTAATTCCAGGGCTACCTGAAGTGAATTCATTCTCCATCCCCATCCCTTTCGTGATCGTTTTTATTTCCTTGAATCAGCATGCTATAACATCTAAGAGTAATTTATTAAAATGCTCTCTTCAAAATAGCTAGCTGAAATATAGGAGTTATAGAGGGTCAAGATTTTAAGATGAAAATGATGTACAGAGTAACTGTACTACAAAATAAAAAGAAAATGAATGAGAAAAATAAGAGACAGGGGAAAAAATGATAAGGAGAAGGAATATAATAGACAGTAAAAGTCACAAAGTGAGAAAAAAGATGAAAGAAGGTGTAGGAAAGAAAAAGAGTCAGGAGAAGCATGAGAAATGGCAAAAAGGGGCACGAGCAGAGGGAAGACACCAGGCTTAGAGCGAATGACAAGTCAACTGGCTTCTGAGCAGGGCTCAGGTCTAGAGTCACTGGGCTACATTTGAGAACTCCATTCAGGTCTAACATCCTGAGAATGACCACGCCTCATCCAAACTTGGACGGCACTGGTTACCAGCGCTCTCCTCTCCCAGCACCTGCTGGAGCTTTGGGAACTGCCTCTCTCAGCTATGGTACTGACAGAATCTCCACTAATTATTCATCAACTGGGATGGTTGTTTTGAAAGAATAACCCAGAGAGAGCTCTCTCAAGGATACATTTAAACCTGCCAACTTCTTCAATCACACTTCTGAAGAATTAAGAAACTAAATTTTTTTTTTTAAATTACTGTTAAGCAAAGTAGGAGAAAACTTTCCTGGAAAAACATTAAATGTTCCATCTTTTTCGAAGTTACATCACTAAAGTTCTGAGCATAATCTAAAATTCTGGGCTGCCCACAGTTCCAAATGTGTTTCAGAAATGATATCTTTATCATCACCAAGTAAGCCTATGCCTTATGAAACAAAATAAACTTGGATGAGTTTTATCTTGTACAGAGAGGTCAGCAATAAAAAGACTAGGATGTGACTCTCTGTTCTGAAGGAAAATAAATAAAATCACAGCAAAATATACAAAATATGCCTCTAAAACAGAATGAAGTGGCCTCTAAAGAGTTTTACATTTTAAGTAATAATGCACTTATATAAAATTATACATCAGTTTGACTAAAATCTATTCAACTTAATAGAGGAAGAACTCATTAAATTTCATGTAAATAGCATGACATCATTAGCTGCATAACAAATGGTAGATATTTTAATTCTAGCATACTATGTCCTTCCAAAAATGAAGGTGGGCTTAAACCTGTCATTTTCCTAAAAGGGGCCAACCGTATGGTCTGCTTATTTGATTATTTAATAGTATGGATCTTCTCCTCATTGCCAACGAAGGATGTCTACACACAGCCTTTAGCTTGCATAAGTAAGGGGAAATGTAGGCTGAGTTTACAAAAAGAAAAGTTCAAAATAAGGCATTATCATTAGGAGACGTGGTCAATGTGTTCAAGAATATTTTCTCCCTTGGTCAAGTGAGCAGCTGAAGAGAGAATGCTCTCAATCTCTTCCTTGGCCCCTTATAGAATGTGTGCATTACCTCAATTTAACGTGTCCTAAAGTGTTTGAACTAAACTTGGAAATGAGTTGATGATACTGTATTTGCATTACATCACACAGAATCTCTTTCATTAGGCACAATTCAAAACACATTTTTGAGACATTAGAGGCCAGAAAAGTTTTGCTTCTCTGAGAGACTGTTGTTTTTCATCTCATGGACATGAGATGACCGAAAATTGTTCCCATTTCCCTTTCTACTTTAAACCTGAGCGATACATTTCCGACTACCTTTAGATACTGCAGGTCCTTCTGAAACACATTTCAGTGCACTGGCTTACTTCAGCTTCGTTGCTTTCTTCCATCCTAAACTCCTTTCAGTTTGATCTATTTTCCTTTGTAATCCTTTTGTATACCTAGATATTTAAAAGGTGCTTAAATCTGTATTGGAGAAAAATTGGGTTACAATTCTTTCAGCCAGCATGTAAACTCAATTTTTGGGTTTCTACACAAAAAGTTTCTGCCATGTTTCTACCAGCTCTCCTTCCATATGTTTTCCTCCAGGATTTCCTGTGACAAAATTGCCTTTCTAAAAGCCAATCCTCCGTTCACTCTCTTGGCCAGTCACATTTCCATAGAAAGATAAAGGACTGGATTTTCCAAAGATGCAACAAGAATGATCAAGTCCTGATTCACACCTAGACAGAGTGTTCCTGTTCTCCATGAGTTTTAAAAGTCAAGTTAATTATCTCTTTGATTTTGTCTCAATCTCTCAAGAAACCTTGACACTGAGCCCCTAAACCGCACCACAGCCTGCTTCAGCAGACACAACAGTCTCTCTCTAATGCTTGCATTCATGTGCTGAGTAGCGACTATATTTATTTGGATCTTATTCAACAAAGGATCTTCATAGATTCACTCACATACTTAAGTATATACTATGTGCACAAAGGTCTTGAAATGTTGTGGGTCTGCAAGGAAGACAGATATGTATAAACAGATAAATTACACTACAGAGATAATTTGAATGAAAGACATATGAATAAACTGCTGTGGGACTCCAGGAAAAGAACCACCACGGGTTGACCTACAACTAAGATATATAGCTATGTACTGGGGCTTTGAGGGAAAAAACGACCACTATGGTGGGTGGACAGGCTTTGTACCATCTAAATAAAGGAAAATGAAGGGAGAGAAGAGAAAGAGAAAACAAGATAAACGGAAAGGTTTTCTTCTTCTTCATGTTTCTGCCACCAACTTTTGGAGCACACTGCTTGCTGATGTCCTTTCTAGCCAGTCTTTTCATTCAGCTGGCTTCTATAGACTACAAAAATTCGATTGTAACAAGCTGGGCTCCTCTGTGCAGACAACGCCAACTATGTAGGGAGCCAGGAGGGGAGCAAAAGAGTCACAGGAGTCTGCAGCCCTTCTGCAGTTCACTGGTGGGGAGGGGCACCGAGGCTTCACCTTGGCCTCTGTCTCCAAGTACACAGAAAGGAAAGTCGGTTCCTTCCTTGATATATGAACATGGAGAGAAACCTGTTTCACAGAAAGAGTTATGGAAAATTTAAAGTGAGAGCCATGAAAAAGGCAGAAGAGGTAGCACCATGAATCTGAAGTAACTGCATATGTGAATTAACAACAAGTATAAAGAAGAGCTGAAGACAAAAGAAAGGCAAAAAACAAGTTCTCAATGTTCTAAGATGGAAGTGCAAGGCTTTCTTCTTCAAAAAGAAAAAAGTCATTGAACCCTTTCCTTTAAAATAAAATTGAAAGGGGCTACATGTTGCAAATAATGGTTTTAACCATGATGTCACTACACAATAATGTGTAGCAATCAGTTGTTAAGTTCACTGCAAATAGTTCATTCCTTAATAATTATGTTATCAAAGTTTGCAATTGATATATATATCACTTTAGAAAATAGAAGACTGTGTGCAAATTGGTCATTATTATTGACAATGTCACTCTTACAAGTGAAAGCTTCATTAGGACAGAGCAGGTAGCGTGACCCTAGATTGCTAGAGTCATAGCAAGAAAACTTAAGAGAGTGCCAACAGGACATTTGGACAAAAGAATGCTATATGGCTGTTCGGTTTATAACAGATCAATTGGAGAAACACAGTCACTACATTAAATTATTTTCTACTTACCTTCATCACCCATTCCAAAAACACATATTTTAAAATGAGACGAGTTATTACATTAAAAATTACCAGCTCTGGCATTTTGAAAACTACATCCAATAATGAAGTAAAAACTGGGTTACAAACATCCTGGTATCAATTCCAACTACCATCTTTTACCAAACTAAAACTCTCATTATCACTAATTCACTTGCAATCTAGTGCCCCTCCAATATACAAAATCAACAACTTAAAATATGTCCTATCTTTTTTTAAATTTCACTAAAATTTTAGGGGATAAAATAAATATGTCTCTTGGACAAGTTGAGAACGATGGAGACACTAGGAAAGGAAAAGATGAAAATATTACCCTAATCAATGATGTAAAACACAAGGTATGAACAACTGTTAAAAGAATTCTCTATGAAATTGATCAATTTTACTATCTCTACACCTGGCTATTTCCTATCAGTAATTAGATACATAAGCAAATAGAATAGTGTATTTAATTGGATCAATTCTTTTACTTGTGTGCTTTCCCTTTTAAAACTACATATACTTTTATGTATTTGCTTTATTTTCAGGTGGTGTCACATTAGAACACCCTCATCTCTGAAGATCTTTGCATTCAGGAACTCTACCTTGGCCTTTGATCAACTGTACTCTGTGTTATGGTCAACTCAGAGCCCTACATGCACCAATGTTTCCTACATGATCTCTCCCGTGCGTTGTTCATGTCAGGAAGCATAGTCCACCAAGTGAACACTAAGCAATGTTTCAAAAGCATCAGCTATTAAAAGGAGGACATGCAGGGTTGGTTTGGGCCCCCAATCAGTGCCTTAGTGCAAAGAAGAAAGAGATCACTGTATCCCCCCAGATACTGGGATTAAAACAAGAGGTTATGAGCACGAGGTTCCCTCTGCAGGCCTTTAAGCAGGGACCTGGAATAAAACTGCTGACACCATGGACCATGGTTGGTTTTACAGGGAACTCACGAGGAAGATAAGGACATGAAATAATGATAATTATAATAACAGCAACAAACACTTCTACTGAGCCAAGGACTACACTCTGAATGTAAATTCTGTGCTTGAACATACATGAACCTAAAAATATCACGAACTAGTAAATGTTGACCTTTTCACCATTTTATAGATGAAGAGACTGCATACAGTGGCAAGAAAACTCATCCAGGTTACAAAGCTGATAAATGGCAGAGACCAATCTCTGTGCTCTTATGTTATGCTCCTTAACTACAACACCAAGTGAAGTCTCTAATGAATATCTCCACTTGCAACTGCCAACACCATCGTCCTCCATCAATGAAGGTAGACGTGGGCAAGGCAGGGACCCAGGTGTGCGAGGCCGCCTGATCTCACATCTGGCACACCAGTTATCAGGCTGCTTCCTCCTCTGACGGGGCCCAGCACACGCCCCAGGAGACTTGGCGGCCATCCCCAGGGCTATGTCCTCTGGAAATTGTCCCCTTGGAAGGGGCCTGGCCCAGGTGGCAGGTTGGGCTGGTTGGCCAGGCTCCTTTGGAGAAAGCTGACGAGCCCTGCCAGCCTTGCAGTCGCCATGGGCGTGACACCTCTGCCCTCAGGCGGAGTGCCTCACGTGTGCACTCCATCGTGGATTTCTCCCCAGAGCCGTGGCCTGGTCACTAGGAAGGCCAGGCCCTCCCGACTCCAGAAAGGAGGCTGGGACCTGTCGCCGGAAGGGCTTGCCCAGTGTGACCACCGCTCCCTAGGCCTGCGGGATCCTGGGGCCGCACTCACTGCTTTGCCATATGTCTGTCTCAGCCCTTCTGAGTCCACAGAGCCTTTCCTCCACCTGGCTGCAGTCGAAAAGTGCAGGCGTGGGGTGAGGCCATGGCTTTGTCTTTCGAGGTATAAATGAGCCCTGGGACAAAGCAGCTGGCCCAGGCAGAGCCTTCAGCTCGAACCCCAGTCTGCCTGGAGTCACCAGGGCCAGACCAACGCTTCCAAGGCAGTGAAGCTGCCTGCGAACTGAGATGAATTGGACGAGGGGAGGGAGACAACAGCTGAAGCCAAGTCAAGAAGGACGGTGTTTTTCAGCTGCAGCTGGTAGTCGCCCTAGGGACGCCCCAGCCGGTCAGAGCCTGGTGGGAGGGTGGGGCCTTCACTGAGGACCCCTGCGGCCCGCCCTAGGCTCTGGTGGCCACGCATGCGCCCTTGGCCTGAGGGGGTTGAACCCAAGCCCGCAGGGCTCCTGGAGCAGCCAGAGAAAGAAGGGCCCATGGGAGAGGTAGGAGAGGTGGGCAGGGCACCTCACCTTCCTCTCCTCAGTTCCCCGAGGCAGAGAGAGAGAGAGACAGAGAGAGAGAGAGAGAGAAATCCCTGACCTCTGAGTCACTGCCTCTACCACTGGCTGGTGCCAACTCACACGCCATCCCATTTCCGCCTGCCGCCTCCATGTCTGCCCTGGGGCCAGCCCCACCACACAGAGGTGGGTTCCTGGTCACCTCCTTGCTGTCCCTTCCAGACCTGATCCCAGTGCAGGGGAAATGGTTCAGACATGACTTTACATGTTCCTCTCCATGAAAATTGTCTTTTTCCCCTCTCACATCCCACATGCCTACCCCCAACATCCTCCTTTGTCATTAGCTCATGAGAGGACACAAGATGAGAATCTCTGCCATTGTGTGGAGAGACACTTGTTCCCGGGTTCCTCCCATGTACACACTTTCTTCATCTCAGTATGATTTTCTCTAATGAACCTATCTTGTTAAGGATTTGGCCAGCCATAAGAACCTGAAGGGAAAGGGCGGAGGGGGATTCTCTCTCTGCCCCAGACAGCCCCGAGCTGGGTCGGTCCCTCAGACATTGCCAGGGGCAGCCCATCCCCTGAAGCCCTCTCCTGGGCCATCCCAGGGCAAGCCCGACACCAGCCCCACCCCACTCGCCACTGCCACAACCATCATCCTCCCTTGGGAGCCCTGCGTAGGACAGGGACCCGGGTGTGGGAGGCCACCAGAGCTCAGGTCTGGCACACCACTTGCCAGGCTGCTTCTTCCTCTGATGGGGTCCAGCACTCGCCCCAGGAGACTTGGCGGCCGTCCCTAAGGCTATGTCCCCCAGAACTTGTCCATTTGGAAGGAGCATCTGCCAGGTGGCATGTTCGGCTGGTTGGCCAGCCTCCTTTGGAGAAAGCAGGTGAGCCGAGCCAGCCATCCTGTTGCCCTCTGCATAGCTCCTCTGCACTCAGGAAGAAGGCATCACACATGCCCTCCTTCATGCTTTTCTCCGCAGAGCCATTTCCTGGGCTACTGTTAGTGTTACGTTAGTGTTATGTTTGGTTTCCGGTTACTGTCAGTGTTAGGGTTAGGTTTACTTTTCGGGTTACTGTTACTTTTATATTTAGGTATATGTTTAGGGTTACAGTTAGGTTTATGGTTCTGTTAGGGATAGGCTTATGATTCGCGTTAATGGTATGTTTGAGTTTACGTTAGGGTTAGGGTTATGGTTGAGTTTAGGATTAGGGTTGATTGCCAGGTTTCGGTTAGATTTCAGGTTAGGGTTAGGGTTCAGTTAGCATAGGGTTATGATCTGGTTAGTGTAAGGGTTAGGGTTTCTGTTACTGTTGGGGTTAGGGTTATGGTTAGCGTTAGGGTCATGGTTCTGGTTAGGGTTTGGGTTTGGTAAAGGTTTGTTTTATGTGTAGTGTTAGTGTTTGGGGTTAGGTTTAGGGCTAGGGTCAGTGGTCAGCTTCAGTTTAGTGTTGGGTTTAGTGTTAGGGTTATCTGTAGTGTTAGTGTTAGTTTTCGGGTTAGTGTCAGGGTTAGGGCTTGGTTTTCATATTGGTTTAGGGTTAGGGTTGTGGTTGGGTTAGGCATCGGGTTAGTGTTAGGGTTCGGGTTCGGGTTCGGGTTCTTGTTAGGGTTTGGATTCAGGTTAGCATTTGGGTTAGTGTTAGGCTTAGGGTTAGGCTGAGGTTTAGGGTTAGTATTCGGATTAGGGTTATGATTAGGTTTCAGGTTCAAAAAAGACTTAGCTTTAGCGTTAGGTTTCTTGTTAGGGCTAGGGTTAGGGTTAGGGTTGGGTTCGGGTTATGGTTAGGGTTAGGTTTACCTTTTGATTTCCGATTAGGGTTTTGGTTAGCATTAGGGTTTGATTGAGGTCTAGGGTTAGGGCTAGGGTTAGGTTTAGCTTTGGGTTTGGATTAGGGTTAGGGCTAGCATTAGGGTTAGAAATATGGTTAGACTTCAGTTTAAGGTTAGGGTTAGCAATAGGGTTCGGGTTCGGGTAATGTTTTGTTTTAATGTTAGGGCTAGTGTTCGAGTTAGGGTTAGGCTTAGGGTTTGACTCGGGCTAAGATTAGGTTTAGGGTTAGGGTTACAGTTCGGGCTAGGATTGCTGATAGGGTTAAGGTTAATGTTCATGTTAAGTTTAGGTTTATGTTTAAGGTCAAGGTTGTTTTCGGGTTAGGGTTACGGCTAGGGCTCGAGTTCATTTTCCGTTTAGGCTCAGGGTTATGTTTTGCTTTATTGGGGCGCTTAGGGTTAGCTTTACTGTTAGGGTTTTTTGAAGGTTTAGGGTGTGGTTAGTGTTTGGATTAGGGTTAGGGTTAGGGTTTGGGTTCTCGATGGGGTTAGTGTTAGGGTCAGATTAGGCTTTGAGTTTGTGTTAGTTTTAGGGTTAGGTTTAAGGTTAGGGTTACAGTCAGGGTTAGGTGTGGGGTTCAGGTTAGGTTTAGGGTTATTGTTAGAGTTTGGGTTAGCTTTAGGCTTAGGGTTAGGGCTAGGGTTGTGGTTAGTTTTGGATAAGGGATAGGGTTGGGTTCAGGTTAGGCTTGGGTTCGAGTTAGGGTTAGGTTTAGGATTCTGTTTCGGGTTATGGTTAAGGTTGTTTTTCATGTTAGAGTTAGTGTTATGGTTACGGTTAGGGTTTGGGTTAGAGTTAATGTTAGGGTTAGGGTTATGTTTTGGATTAGGGTTCAAGTTAGGGTTATGGTTAGAGTTAGGTTTAGGTTTAGGGTTGGGTTCGGTTTTGGGTTAGGGTTAGCGTTAAGTTTAGTGTTAGGGTTAGTGTTTGGTAGTGTTATGGTTAGGGTTTGGTGTCAGTATCAGGTTAGGTTTACCGTTAGGTTTCGGGTTAGCGTTTGAGTTAGGGTTAGGGTTAGGGTTCGGATTCGGGTTCTGGTTCGGGTTAGTGTTCACCTCAGACTTAGGGTTAGTTTTTGGCATAGGGTTGGGTTCTGGTTCAGTTTAGGGCTAAGTGTCGGTTTAGGGTTAGGGTTCTGATTCGTGTTCATGTTATGGTTAAGATTAGGGTTACTGTGTGGTTTAGGCTAGGTTTATTTTCAGGTTTGCCTTCGGATTAGGGTAAGGTTTAGGTTTCGGGTCGGGATAACATTAGGTTTAGGTTTAGCGTCAGATTAGGCTTTGGGTTAGGGTTAAGTTTGGAGCCCGGCTTAGGGTTTGGGTTAAGTTTTGGCTTATGCTTAGGGCCAGGTTTAAGGTTAGGGTTGGGTTGGATTAGCGTTACTGTTAGGGTCCATGTTAGGGTTAGGGTTATGTTTAGTCTTAGAGTTAGTGTTCAGATTAGGGTTAGGGTTAGGTTTCAGGTTCGGGTTAGGGTTAGGTTTAGCGATAGGGTTCGGGTTAGTGTTAGGACTAGGGTTCGTGTTAGGGTTGGGTTCGAGTTAGGGTTAGGGTTAGGGTTCAGGTGAAGATTAGGGTTAGGGTTAGGGTTGGGATTATGCTTCAGATTAAGGTTAGGGTACAGTTTCGGGCTCAAGATCGGATTAAAGTTAGGGTTAGGGTCGAGTTAAGATTAGGGTTAGTGTTCAGGTTCGGGTTAGGTTTAGGGTTAGGGCTAGGGTTAGAATTAGTTTTGAGATTAGGGTTAGGATTAGGTTTCAGGTTCAGGTTAGGGTTAGGATTAGTGGTAGGGTTCATGTTAGGTTTATGGCTAGGTTTCAAGTTAGGGTTGGTTTCGGGTTAGGATTAGGGTTAGGGTTCCGTTGAGAATTAGGGTTATTGTTAGGGTTACGTTTAGGATCAGAATTATGTTTAGGATTAGGTTTAGGATTCGGGTTAGGTTTAGGTTTCGGGTTAGAGTTCAGTTTAGGGTTAAGTTTAGGGTGCAGCTTAGTTTTAGGGTTAGTGTTCTGGTTAGGATTAGGGTTAGGGTTAAGGTTAGGGTTAGGTATGTGTTATGGTTAATGTTAGGTTTCATGTTAGGGTAAAGTTTAGGGTTAGAATTAGGGTTAGGTCTAGGGTTAGGGTTATGATTGTGTTGGGTTAGGGTTAGCATTAGGGTTAGGGTTCGGGTTCGGCTTAGGGTAATGGTTACTGCTAGGGTTTGGGTTATGATTAGGCTTAGGGTTAGGGCTCGGTTTAGGGTTACGGTTCGGTTGGGTATGGTTAGGGTTAGAGTTCTGGTTAGGGTTATTGTTAGGATTATTGTGAGGTTCAAGGCTAGTGTTAGGGTTAGGGATACTGTTAGGGTTATGGTTAGGATTAGTGTTAGGTTTCAGGTTAGTGTTAGGCTTCGAGTTGGTGTTAGGGCTAAGGTTATGGGTCTGGTTAGGGTATGGGCACTGGTTTTATTTAGGTTTAGGGTTAGTGTTAGGGTTTATGGTTAGGATTAGAGTTAAGGTTCTGATATGTTTAGGGTTTGGTTTAGGATTCCTGATAGGGTTCGTGATTGGGTTAGTGTTAGGGTTTGTGTTCGGGTTAGGGTTAGCTTCGGGTTATGGTTTGTGTTAGGGTTTGAGTTAGTGTTACGTTTTGTGGGGTAGGTTAGTTTTAGGCTTAGGTTAGTGTTTGGGTCAGGGCTAGGTTTAGGGTTCGAATTTAAGTTAGGTTTTGGGTTAGGGTTAAGGTTAGTCTTATGGTCCAGGTTAGGATTAAGGGTAGTGTTAAGGTTAAGGTTTGGGTTAGTGTTAGGGTTAGAATTAGCATTTGTGTTCGGGTTCGTGTTCTGCTTATGTTTAGGGTTAAGGTCAGGGTTAAATTTAAGGTTCAGGTTATTCCTAGTGCTAGTTTTCGGGAAAGGGTCGGGTTAGGGTAACTGTTAGAGTTAGGGTTCAGGTTAGGCTTAATGTCAGGGCTAGGGTTAGGGTTAGGGTTCAGATTAGAGTTAAAGTTCACATTAGAGTTAGGGTTTGGGTTCGGTTAGGGTTAGGGTTATTGTTAGAGTAGCGGTTATTGTTAGGGTTCTGGTTAGGATTCAAATTAGGCTTTATATTAGGGCTCGGGTTAAGGTTCATTTTATGGTTAGTGTTAGGTTTTGGGTTAGGGTTAGAGTTAAGGTGACTATTAGAGTTAGGGCAAGTGTGAGGGTTCGATTTCGGATTAGGGTTACGGTTAAGTGTAGGATTAGAGTTAGTGTTAAGATTGGGTTTATGGCTCCAGTTCGGTTTCCGGAGTCGGGTTACATTTAAGGTAGGGTTAAGCTTTGTGTTACTTTTAGGGTTAGGGTTCGTTTTAAGATTAGGGTTAGTGTTAGGCTTAGCTTTACGATTCGGTTTCGGGTTCAGGTGAGGTTTAGCGGTAGGGTGGGGTTATGCTTTATGTTACGGTTACGATTTGACTCTGGTTAGGGTTAGGCTTAGAGTTAGAGTTCGTGTTAGGGTTAGGGTTAGTGTACGGGTTAGTCGTTGGTTGTGTTAGGGTTACGGTTTGGTTTAGGTTTAGGGTTAGTTTTAGGGTTAGGGTAAGAGTTCGAGTTAGGGTAAGGTTAAGGTTAGGGTTCGGGTTCTGGTTAGTATTTGGGTTCGGTTTCAGTTTAAGGTTGGAGGTCAGGTTAGGGTTAGGGTTAGGGTTAGGGTTATGGTGTGGGTTAGTGCTGTGGTTCAGGTTCGGGATAGGGTAAGTGTTCAGGTTCAGGTTAGAGTTACGGTTCCTCTTCGGGTCAGAGATACAGTTCTGGTTAGGGTTTGGGTTAGGTTTAGGGTGCAATTAGTGTCAGGGTTTGGGTTTGGTTTAGGGTTAGTGATAGTTTTAGTGTTATGGGTAGGTTTAGGGCCATTGCTAGTGTTAGTGCTAAGGTTCGCATTAGGTCTAGGGCTTGGTGAACGTTTACAATTCATTCTAGAGACAGGGTTAGGGTCAGATCTAGGACTGGTTTAGGGTTAGGTCCAGGTCAAGGAGAATGCTTGGTGGTAGGGTTAGGGTTATTGTTGGTTAGGGCTAAGGTTAGGGTTGGGGTTAGTGTAAGGGTTAGGGCCATTGCTAGGGTTAATGCTAGGGTTAGGGTTATGTCTAAAGCTTGGTCAAGTGTTAAGGTTTGGGCTAGTGTTAGTGTTATCATCAGGTCTAGGACTAGGTGAGGGTTAGGGTCAGGGTTAAGGTTGGGGTTAGGGTGAAGATTACCATTGGGGTTAAGGTTAGTGTTGCTTAGGGTTATTGTTAGAGTTAGTGTTAGGGCTAGGGCTGGGTTATGTTTGGGTTAGTTCTCAGATTAGTGTTATGGTTATTCTTAGAGTTAGGGGAGGGGGTTTGAGTTTCGGTTAATGTTAGGTTTAGCGGTAGGGGTAGGATTAGAAATAGGGCTGGGGTTTGTGTTAGGACTGGTTTAGGGCTACAGCAAGAGCTAGTGTTAGAGTTAGGGTTACATTACGTGTAGGGTTAGGGTGAGGGTTAGGGGTGGGGGTAGTGTTAGGTGTAGTGTTATGGCAAGAGTTATCGTTAGGGCTGGGCTTAGGGCTAAGTTTACTTATTATATTTAGGGTTAGGTTTCCTTTTAGGTATATAACTAGATTTATTTTTATGGTTAGGGACAGTGCTGGTTTTGAGATTAGGGCTAGGGGTGTGATTAGGGTTAGGTCTGACATTAGTGTTGAGTGTGCCTTAGGGTTGGGACAGTGGAAAGTGTAGGAGTAGGTGTAGGGTTTTGGTTTGGGTTAAGACTAAGGTTAACGTTAGGGTTATGCTAGTGTTAGGGTTACTGTTAGGGCTAGGGCTAGGACTAGGTTTAAAGTTAGGGTTAGATTTGGCATAGGCTTACAGTTACAGTGAGTGTTAAGGGTAGGCATATGATTAGGGTTAGTTCTAGGGCTCGTTTTAGGATTTGGGGTGGGTTTAGGGTTACAACTAAAGTTGTGTTAGGGTTCATGATACAAACCCCAAACCTATTCCTAAAACTAATGCTAACATTAATCCGAAAGTGAAGCCTAATTCTCATCTTAGCCCTAACACTAACCCTAACCCTAACCATAGCCCTAGGCATAACCTTATGCTTTACCCTAACCCTAAAGCTAACCCAACACTTACCCAGACACTAAACTTATGCCTACCACTAACCCTATACCTGACCGTTACCACAACACAACTCCAACCCAAATACTAACATTAACCCTAACAACAATCCAACAATTAGCACTAAGCCTAAGCCTATCCTTATCCCTAACACTAACCCTAATCCTAGCCTTAAACTTAACCCTGGCACTAACTTTAGCGCTAACCTTAACCTTACTGTAACTCTACCCCTACCCCTTGCCCTAACCCAACCTACCCCTGAAACTAATCCTAGCCCTAGCCCTAAAACCCAGACCTTACACTAGCCATAACTTTAACTCTATGTCTAAACCTAACCCTTGCCCAATCCTTAACCGTAACACTAACACTATGCTAACTCTAATACACTAACTCTAAACACTAAGACTAACACACACCTTAACACTAACCTTAACAATAACCCTAACACTAATACAACCCTAGCCCTAAACCTAAACCTAACCCTATCTCTATCCCTAATCTTAAATCCAAGTCTAATGCAACCTTAACTCCAACCTTACCCTTCCTTCTCTCCATAAAACTAACTCTAACCGTAAACAAAAACTAACTCTAACCCTATCCTTAACCCTGGGTACAGATTTGTATAGCACAGGGAATCCAGAGTAGAGCTGAGTCAAATCACGTCTAGCACCCATTCCTGGAAATAACATCATATCCCATCTCCCTTCCTTCCAGCTAGTAAGGATCACATAATACTTAAACAACATTTGGCACAAATTGCTGTTTGGAATCCTAAACCAAACCAGTACACAAACCCTAATTCGAACCCCAAGCCTAACCTTAACCTTAACAATAACCCGAACCCAAACCCTAAATATAACCCTAAACCAAACGCAAAATTAATCCCAACCCTACCCCCCTTCTCTCCATAAACTAACTCTAACCCAAACCAAAACCTAACTCTAAGCCTATCCTTAACCCTAACACTAATCCTAGCCCTACCTCTACACCTCTACACCTACCCAAACCCTAACCCTAACCATAATCCAATCCGAAGCCTAAGCCTACCCCTACCCCTAACACTAATCATATGCAGAACCCTAACGCTAGCACAAACACTAATATTAAACATAACACTAAATCTAGACATCCCCCACCCCTAAATTTACCTCTAACTTTAAACCTAAACCTAACTTTAACTGTGCCCTTATCCCTACCACTACCCTTAACCCAAAGACTTAGCCTACCCCTAACCCTAATCCTAACCCTAATCTTACCCATGGCCTTAAAATAACGCTTACACTAGACCTAATGCTAGCCCTAACCCTAATCCTGGCTCTTGCCATAGACCTAACCTTAACCCTAAACTTAACACTAACCCTAGCCCTACCCGAGCCCAAACCCTAACCCTAACCCTAAGCCAACACTTACTACTACCCTAGACCCTAGTCATAGACCTAAACCTAACCCTAAAACTAACCCTTACTCTAACCCAACCGTAACTCTAACCCTAAGCCTAACCCTAATCCTAGACAGAGTCCTAACAAAAACACTTGCCCTAACCCTAACCCTTTTCCTAAACCTAAGCCAAACCCAAACCCTAAACATAATGGTAACCCTAACACTAAACTTACTCTTAAACATAACCCTCATCCTAATATCAGCCCTAACCCTAACCCAATTGCTAAGCCTAACACTAGCCTTAACCAAATGCTTGCCCTACACATAACACTAACTCTAAAGCTAGCACTAACCATAACCTAAACCCTAGCACTAGACCTAACCTTACAACTTACCATAACACTCCACACAAGCCCTAACCCTAACACAAATCCAAGCCCCAGACCTGACCCTAAACTTAGCCCCAGACATGACCATATCCCTAAGACTAACCCTAGCTCTAGCCCTAACTCTAGCCCTAACCATAACTATAGACCTAGGCCTAGCCCTAATGATAACCCTTGCCCTTTCCATAGCCCTGGCACTAACGTTAACTCTAACACTAACACTATCACTAAACTTAGTACTAACACTAAAGCTAACATTTACCATAGCCCTAAACCCAACCCTAACCCTAGTCCTAACCCTAACCCTAAGCCTAGACATAAGCCTAGACCTAACCCTAACCCTAGCCCTAAAACAAACACTAAGCTTAACTATAACTCTAACGTAGCAATAACCTTAACCATAGATCCAAAACTACGCCTAAGCCAAATCCTTATGCTAACCCACACTAACCAGAGTCCTAAACCTATCCATAAATCTAGGCCTATTATTAGCCCTAACCCTAACCCTTGCCCTAACCTGAACTCTAGCTCTAACGCTAACTCTAACACTAAACCTACACCTAACTCTCACCATAACCCTAAACATAACCCAACACAAGACCTAAGCCTAAACTTAGCCCTAGGCCTAACTCTAACCCTAACCTTAACTCAAACTCTAACCCCAACCCTAACCCTTACCCGCTTCCCCACCCCAAGGCCAAACACTAACAGAACACCTACCCCTACTACTACCACACCCAGACCTAACCCAACACTAACCCTACCTCTACCCTTAACACTAATCCAAACCTAACTCTAACTCTAACTCGAACCTTAATTCTCACACTAGCTCTAGGATTAACCTTATCTTTAAACTTAAGCCTAATGCAACCCTAACCAAACGCCTACCCCTACACCTAACCCTAACTCTAACAGCAAGCATAACACAACCTTCATCCTAACCCTACCACTAATCTTAGCCTGAGTTCTAATCCTAACCCTAGCCCTAGTTCTAACACTAACCATAACACTACTCATAACCATAAACCTAGTCCTGTCCCTAACCCTAACCTTAAACATTACACGAACCCTAACCCTAACCCAAAACCTAACGCTCACCATAACCCTAGTCCAACCCCACCCCTATCCTTATGCCTACCTCTAACCTTGAAACTTATGCTAAGTGTAACCATACACTTATATGTAACCCTAAACCTAACCCTAACCCTATCGCTGTGACTAAACCTAAACAAATGCCTAGCCCTAAACCTAACCATAGCCATAAACCTATAACTAACAGTAAACCTAGCCCTGACCCTCGCCATAGCCATAAACCTAACCCTACCCCTAACCATAGCCCTTATCCTAAACCTCAATCTATTTCTAACCATAACCCTAACTCTAACCTTGACCCAAGCCTTGAACTAACCCTAGCCCTTAACCCAGTCCCAACCCTAACCCTAGTCCTTGTCCTCACCTGATCCCTAACACTATCCCTAACCTTAACACTAACCCTAATGTTAGCCATAATCCTAACACGAGCCTCAGCCCTAGACCTAACGCTAACTGTAACCCTAACCCTAAAACTGGGCCTAACACTTAGCCCAACCTAGAACACTAACACTAAACGCAGTCCTATGTCTAGTCTTAAATCTGACAGTAACCCTAACAGTAAAACTGAACCTGACCCTGGTCCAAGCCCTAGACAAAGCCCTAGCCATAAACTTAACCCTAGCCCTAACTCTACCCCTTGCCCTAATGTTAACCCTAATGCAATTCCCACAGCTAACCGTATCACTACCCCATAGCCTTAACTGTAACCCTACCCCTATCCCTAAAACACTCTTTACCCAGATCCTAAGACTTAAGGTAACACGAACCCTAACCCTAACCCAACCCTAAACCCAACCCTAACCGAAACCCTAAACCTAAACTGAAGCCTAACCATAAGCCAATCCTTAGTGATAACACTAACACTAATCTTGAGCATAATCATAACACTAAACCTACCCCTACACCTCATCCTAACCCTATGTCTGACTGTAACCATAACCCTAAATCTTAGCCAACCCCTACCCCTAAGTCTAACCCTAATTCTAACACTAATGCTAACCCTAACCCTATGCCTACCATTAATACTACCCTGAACCCTAACATTAACTTTTTAATGCAACCAAAAACCTAACCCCAACACTAATCCTAGCCTTAACCCTAACCCAAACCCTAACCCAAACCCTTCCCCTAAGTCTAGCACTAACCCTAGCCCTAACCCTAAAACCAGCCCTAGACCCAGCAGTAAACCTAACCCTAAATCTAAGACAAACCCAAACCCTAACCCTAATTGTACCCCAGACCTACTCTTAACCATAAACCTACCATTAACCCTAACCATGGCTCTAGACCCTAATGCCAACTCTAACACCAGCTGTAAACCTAAATCTAACCCTAACCCTAAAACTAACACTAACCCAATCCCTACAACTACCACTGACCTTAACCCTAACACTAACACTAAACCTATCCCTACACCTACTCCTCCCCTAACCATAACCCTAACCGAAACCCTGCACCCTCCATAACCTTAGGGCAAACTCGAATGCAACCCTAACCCCAACCCTACCACTAACCATAAAACTAACCCTAAACCAAACCCAACATTAACCCCAACTCCATCCCTAATATTAACAGTATTCCTAGCATTAGCCATAATCATAACCTTAGCCCTACCCATAACCCTAACCCTAGCCCTAGCCCTAACCTTATCCCTAACACTAACCTTAACACTATCCCTACACGTAACGCTCTGCTAAACCTAACCTTAAGCCAACCCTAACCCCAGTCCTAACACTAACACAAATCCTAAACCTAAGCCAAATTCTACCCCTACACCTTCTCCTCCCCTAATCCTAATCCAAACCCTACCCCATCCCTAAACTTAAACCTAACCCTAACACTACCATTAACCATAAAACTAACATTAACCCTGTACCAAACCTAACCTTAACCCTAAACATTACCCTAACACTAATCCAAGTCCTGCACATAACCTTCCATTAACTCTAAACCTAACCCTAATCCAAACCGACCAATAACCCCACCCATACTCCTATCCCTACTTCTAAACCAAACACTAACTCTAATCCAGCTCTACCCCTAACCCTACCCCTAACGCTAACCCTAACCCATTTGTACACCAACCTTAATCCTAGAATTAGCCCTAAACATAAAACCAACAATAGCCTTAGCCTTAACCCTGACCTAGCACTAACCCTAGCCCTAAACCTAACACTAAACCTAGCACTAACCATAGTCCTACCCTAACCATTGCATTAACAGTCCATCGCCACCCTGAGCCCTAACTCTCACCTTAACCCAGACCCAACCCAACCTCAACCCTAACCCTAACCCTAACATTAACTCTAGCCCTAGACCTAACCCTAACCCAAGCACTATCGCTCACAGTAACCATAACCCTAGCCGTAACCCTGACCCTAGCACTAACCCCATCTGTAATCTTAACGTTAACCATTGCCCTAGACCTAACAGAAACCCAGCCCTACACATAAATTTAATCATAGTCCTAGCCTTAACTGTAAACCCAAGCCTAGACCTAGCCCTTAATCTAGACCTAGCCCCAAACCTAGCCCTGGCCCTAACCTTAACCCTAACATTAACACTATCCGTAACCCTAGCCCAAACACTAATGCTAACCCTGAACCTAACCATAACACTAAAAAGCCATCCTCATTCCCCACTATAAACCCAACCCCATACCCTTAAGACTAACACTACCCTTAAGCCTAAGCCTAGCCCTAACGGTGACCCTACACTACACCTAACCCTAAACCAAAACTTTACGCTAGCATAACTCCTAATTGTACCTTAATTCTAACCCTAACCCTACCCTAACGTTAGTGATAAACCTAACACTGGCCCTAATTCTATCAGTAGCCCTAGCCCTACCTTTAAGCCTAACACTAGTCTAAACCCTAGGACAAACCCTAACACTACCCTACGTCAAACTCTGCCATTACACCTGATTCTAACCCTAACAATTACCCTAACCCTAACCCTCAACGCTAGCCCTAATCCAACACAAATTCTAGCCCTAGATCTGACCCTAAACTTAGCCCTAGCCCTAGCCATAACTCTAAACCTAACACTAACCCAAGCTCTAACCCTAACCCTAACCCTAATCATAAATATAGAACTAGTCCTAGCACTAATGCTAACCCTAACCCTGTCCATAGCACTGGTTCTAAGCGTAACTCTAACACTAGCCCTATCACTAACCCTAACCCTAAAACTACCCCTAAACCTAACCATAAACCATCTCTAAGCCCAACCCTACCCATTCCCCTAAGCCTAACATTAATCCTAACTCTAACTCAGCTCTACGCTAACCCTGACCCTAACACTTATCCCAGTCTGAGCCACAACCCTAACCCTAGTTTGACCCCTAACACTAACCGTAACTCTATCCCTAAAAAAACCGAGCCCCAGCAATTGCCCTAGTCCTACCCCTAAACTAAACTTACCTCTAACAATAACTCTACCACTAAAAGTAAACCTAACCCTAGCTCTAGGACTAACCTTAAACATAAAAATTATCCTAACTCTAACTCTAGCTCTAGGCCTAACCCCAACCTTAGCCTAGAGGTAAACCTAACGCTAACTCGAACAGTCACCAAACGCTAACCGTAACCCAACAGTCACCCTAACCCTAATGTTAACACTGCCCTAATCCTAGAACTAACCCCAATGCCAACACTAGCCCATGTCCAAACCCTTACCCTAACCCTAACCCTAGTCTTAATCCTACTCCTAACCATGACACAAGCCCTAAACCTGACACTAACCCTAAGCCTATACCAAACCCAAACCCTAACCTTAAACATAACCCTAACCTCCCACTAACCCTAGCTGTAGCACTAAAATTGCCCCTACCCATAATTCTAACCATAACACTAATCCTAGACCTACTCTTAACCATACTCCTAATGCTAGGCTCAACCTTAGCCCGGAGCATAATCCTAGCCCTAACCCTAACTGTAGCCCTAAGGCTAAATCTCATGCTACCACCAGCCCTAACACTCACTGTAATGCTAACCCTAACCAAACCCTCACCCTACCCCTAAGTCTACCACTCCTCTAACCCTAACCCTAACCCACTCTTAGAACTATACTAGCCCTAACCTTAACCTAACCCTTACACTACCCCTAGCCTTACCCCTAACCTTAACTGAAAACCTAAACAAACCCTAACCATAACCATAACACTAACCCTAACCATAACACTAATCCTAACCCTAACCTTTATCCTAAGCATAGCCCTAGCCCTAACACTATCCGTAACTTAGCCGTAACCATAACGATAGTTCTAGCTCTAGCTCTTGTCATAACCCTAGCCCAAAACTAACCTTAACCCTACCATAATCAGAACCCAGTCCTAACCCTAAACCAAAGACCAGCCCTAGCCTTAACCCTAACTGTAGCACTAACTCGAGACCTAACCCTAACTGTAGATATAAACCTAACCCAAACCCAAAGCTTAAACCTAACACTAATCCTAGGCCTAAACCTAGCCCTAACCGTAAACCTTGTCCTAACACTAACCTAACACTAGACCTCCCCGTAAATCTAGCACTAAATCTAAACCTAACACAACCATAAACCTAACCATAACCATAGACCTAACCCTAACCATAGCCCTAACCTTAACCCTACCGTAAACTTAGCTGTAACTCTAACCCTAACCCTAAACGTAAACCTAAACCTAGTTCTAGCACTAACCCTAAACCTAACCCTGACACTAAACCAAGCCATAGACCTAGGGCTAACCCAAACGTTAGACAGAGACCTGAGCCTAACCCAAGACCTACCACTAACCATAACCGTAATGGTAACCATGAACCTAACCCTAATCCTAGAAATAGGCCTAACTTTACCCTAGCCGTAGAGCTGACGCTAACCACAACCCTAACCCTAACCCTAACCCTAACTCTAACCTTAACCCAACAGTAGCCCTAACCCTAATGCTAACCATGACCTAATCCTAGCCCTAGCCCTAACCCCAAGACAAGCCCTCGTCCTAACCCTAACCCTAACCACGGACATAAATCTAGTCCTAAACCTAAGCCTAACCCTAAACATAGCCTTAACCCTAACCCTTAACCTAACCCTAAGCTTAGCCCTAACCCATACTCTAACCCTAACCGTAACCCTAGACCTAGCCCTAGAACTAACATTAACCCTAGCCGTATCCTTAGCCCTGGTGCTAACCCTAACCCTACCCCTAACCCTATGCCTAACACTAGCCCTAACACTAACGCTAACCCTAACCCTAAGCCTCACTCTAGCCCTAACCATAGTCCTAACCCTAGCCATAGCCCTAACCTTAATGCTAACACTAACAGTAGCCCTATCCCAAACCCTAACCCTGCCCCAACCATAATCCTAACTCAAACCCAACTCTAACCTTACTCCTAACTCTACTGCTACTCCTACCCGTCACCTTAAGGCTTATGCTAATTTATTGTTCCCACAAAGCCAGAGTAGATAGATGTATGTCATATCTGCACATCCTTCTAGTTGCTATATGTGGGACGCGGCCTCAGCATGGCCGGACAAGCGGTGCATTGGTGTGCACCCAGGATCCAAACCCAGGCCGCCAGCAGCGGAGCCCATGCACTTAACCCCTAAGACAAAGGGGCGGCCCCACACTTACCCTAAATATAAAGCTAACCTTACACATAACCGTAAAGTTAACCCTGACCCTACCCATAACCCAAACTCTAATGCACACAACATTAACCCTAACACTAAGCCTAATACTAGACATAGCCATAAGCCAAAAGCCAGCCTCAGCCCTAACCCTAACCAACATCCCAGCACTAACCCTAGCCCTAAGACTAACCACAGCCATAAACCTAACTGAACTATAACCCTAAATCTAACCTTAGCTCTAACCCTATACCTAAACCTAAGCCTTTCCCAAAACCTAATCCTAAAGCTAACCATACCCCTGACCCACACCCAAACACTAAACCTACCCCAAGCGTAACCCTAACACTAACCTTAACCCTAGCCCTAAGTCTAGCCCTAAGACTAACCAGAACTCTGTTCCTAACCCAACCCCAAGCCCTAACAGTGACCCTAACCACAACCACAACAACAATCACTACCCATACCCCAATCCTAAGCCTAACCCAAACCTAATCCTAAACATAGCTCTATGCCAAACCCTAACATTAAGCATAATGCTAACCTTAACACTTGCCCTAGACCTAATCCTAATCCAGCCCTAGACCGGACCCTTACACTAGCCCTAAGCCTAACCCTAACCCTAACCACAGACCTATCCCTAGCCTTAAGTCTGACCCCAGTCCTAACCCGAGCCCTGGCCCTAACCGTAACTCTAACACTAATCTTATCCCTAACCATAGCCACAACACTAATGCTAATCCTAACCCTAACCATGACCCTAAACCGATCTCTCCCATTCCCAGCCAATAGCTCAACCCTTAACACTAGACCTAACAGTACCCTTGCCACTAAGTCTAACACGAACCATGACCCTAAACCGAACTATATTCTTAACCATAGCCCTAACCATAATGCTAGACCTAGAACTAATTCTAACCCTAATCCTAGCCCTAATCTTAACCATGGCAGTAACCCTAATGCTCAATCTAGCCCTAGCCTTAACATTAACAGTAAAATGAACTGTAGCTCAAAGCCAACACCTACCACTATGTGTAACCCTAACGTTAAACGGGGTATTAATCCTAACGCTAACCCAAATCCTATCCATAAAAATAACCCTAACCCTAGCCCTAGCGCTATCACTAACATAACCTTAAAGCTAACACTAATCCTTAACCTAATCTGTAACCTAACCCTAACCATAGCACAGACTTAATCCTAATCCTAACCTTAACCTTCACTCTAACCCTAAAACTGGCTCTAACCCCTAAGCCTCACCCTAAACCTCACCGAACCAGAACCCAAACACCAACCCAAACCCTTACCCGAACACAAACCCGAACCTGAACCCTAACCTTGACACCAACACTAGGACTAATCCTAAACCTAAACTTTAAACTTAAACCATAGCCCTAACCCTAACTCTAACCCTAGCCCTAATGCTAGCCTTAGACCTAAACCTAGACCTAGCCCTAACCATAACTGTAACCCTAAGGCCACCCTAGCCATAACACTAGGCCTAGCCTTAGCTTTAGACCTAACACTAGCCCTAGACTAACCCTAACTCTAAGTCTAGAACTAACAGTAGTCCTAGCCCTAAACCTAATCCTAATCCTAGCCCTAGATATAACTCCAGCCATAACACTAACCATAAGCGTAACACTAACCCTAACCATAACACTAAACGTAGCCATAAGCCTAGCCCTAGCAGTAATCATAACCCTAACCCTAACGCTCACAATAACCCTAGCCCTAACCCTAATATTAACCTGGTCCTAAATCTAACCCTAAACCTAACCCTAAACCTAACCCTAATCCACACACTAGCCCTATCCGTAACCCTGGCAATAACCCTAAACCTAGCCCTCACCCAAGCCTTAGCCCTAAACCTAAACATACCCCTAGACCTAACACTACCCGCAAGCCTAACCCTAGCCCTAACCCTAATACTAACCCTGACCCTAATCCTAACCCTAAACCTAACCCTAATCATAGACCTAACCCACACGCTAGCCCTATCCATAACCCTGGCAATAACCCTAAACCTAGCCCTCACCCCAGCCTTAGCCATAAACCTAAACATAGCCCTAGACCAAACCCTACCAGCAAGCCTAACACTAAACCTAGTCCTAGCCATAAACCTAATGCTAAACCTAACCCTAGCCTTAACCCCAGCCCTAGCCCTAACCCTAAACCCTATCCCTATCCCTAACCGTATACCTAACCAAAACTCTAAAGCTAATGCTAACACTAACCCTAACCCACACACAATTGGTTTGATTTCAACATATGTGAAATTGTCGCACACAATATGTGTGATGTCATACATAAAAATGTGAATTGTGTTACAAAAAAGGTGAATGGTGTCACAGATATCAATGGGTGTGTTTTCACACACAAATGTGAGCCTTATTACACATACACCATTGGTGTGATGTCACACACACATTGAGTGATGTCAGACACACAATGTGTGTGAAGGCACACAGCAAACTGGTGAAGTTACAGACAATGGGGGTGGTGTCTCTCATGAAAATGAGTGTGAATTCACATATAATGAGAGTTACACAATACACACATGTGGGATTTAAGTCAGAGTAAAATGTGAGAGATTTCACAGACACCTGGGTGTTATTTCATAAATAGGAGCGGAGGTCACATCACACTGAATAATATGACTGCCCTCACACACAATGGGAGTGATATCACACAATTTATGAGATGTGACCGGCTATCCTCGTGTTATCATAATCAATGTTTGTGATGTCTAAAAAAGGTTGTGATGTCATACATAACGATTGCAGTGATGTCACACACAAAATGTGAATGATTTCTCAAGCGCGACATTGGAGTGATGTCAAACACACTATCAGAATGATGCCACACTCAATTGGTGTGATGTCATACATAATAATGGGAGTGACACCAACATAACAACAGTTGGGATATCATATGCTAATTAAGTTTGATGTCACACACAATTGATGTGATGTGACAGAAGGTGAGGATGTTGTCACACACATGTGGTGTGATGTCACCCATAACCGTGTGTGTCATGTCACGCATAATGATGGGAGTGATATCACATGCACATAATGGGAGTGATGTCACACTAAAAATGTGATTTGTGTCAAAAGGGACACGACGATGTCACACAAAGCAGTGAGAGTGTTGTGACACAATTCATATGATGTCACACATAATGTGAGTGATGTCACACAGAAACAGGTGAGTATTACAGCAGAGGACTCGTGACTGATGTCAAATATGTGTGTGAGTGATGTCACACTATTGGTGTGATGTCATAAACACAAGAGGCATGTTGTCTCAAATAACAGAGAGACGTCACTCCAAATATCTGAGTGAAGTCACAGAAACACCATGAGAGTGATGTCACAACAGTAGTAGAGTGATGTCCTCAAGAATTAGTGTGACGTCACACAGAATATTGGGAGTAACAACACAGGTAACAATAGCGATTTCATATGCTAAATTGCATTTATTTCACACACAATTGGTGTGATGTCAACATCTGTGAATGTTGTCACGCTCATAATATGTGTGATAACATACATGAAAAGATGTCTTGTCTTATGTCACAAAAAAGCGAATGATGTCACACATATCACTGGGGATGTTTTCAATCACAAATATGAGCCCTGTCACAAGTACACCATTGGTGTGATGTCAGACACACAATGTGTGTGAAGGCTCACACTAACCTGGTGATGTCACAGACAGTGGGGTTGGTGTGTCTAAGGAAAATGAGTGAATATTCACACATAACAATGAGAGTTACACAAAACACACAAGTGTGATATGTCAGAGTAAAATGTGAGAGATTTCACAGAATCCTGGAAGTGATTTCATACATAACAGTGGGTGTCACATCACAGTTAAGAATATGACTGTCACCACACACAATGGGAGTGATATTACACAGCTTGAGAGATGTGACCGTTTATCCTAGTGTTAGCACACTCATGTTGTGTGATGTCTCAAAATGGGTGTGATGTCCCAAAATGGGTGTGATGTCCCACATAACGATTGGAGTGATGTCAGACACAAAATGTGAACCACATCACACTCCGTTGGAGTGATGTCAAACACTACCCGAGTGATGCCACACTCAATTGGTGTGATATCATACATAATACTGGGAATGACACCACACATAATAATGGTTGGTAAAGCATACGGGAATTAAGGTTGATGTCACACACAAGTGTTGTGGTGTGACACACAATGAGGATGTTGTCACACTCAAACAATTGATGTGATGTCACCAAGAAGCATGTGGTCACGCCACGCAAAACAGTGGAAGTGATATCACATGCACACAATGAGAGTGATGTCACACTTTAAAATGTGAATTATGTCACTATGGACATGTCACTGATGTCACACATAGCGGGAGTAATGTCACACTATTGATGTGATGTCACACATAATGAGACTGAGGTCACACATAAACATGTGAGTAATATCACAAAGGATATGTGACTGATGTTACACATATGTGGGAGTGATGTCACAGTATTGGTCTGATGTCATACAACACAACAGGCGTGATATCACACATAAAAGAATGATGTCACCCAAAATATATGAGTGAAGTCAGAGAAACACTATGAGAGTGATTTCACAACACTAGTAGAGCGATGTCCTCGAGAATTAATGCAACATCACACAGAATATTGGGAGTGACATGACACTTAACAATAGCCATTTCATATGGTAAATTCGAGTGATGTCACACACAATCGGTGTGATGTCAACACATGTGAATGTTGTCACACACACAATAGGTGTGATTTCATACATAAAAATGTGAATTATGTCACAAAAAATGTGAATGGTGTCAGACATATCGGTGGGTGTGTTTTCACACACAAATATGAACACTATCACACATACACCATTGGTGTGATGTCATACAGACATTGAGTGATGTCAGACAAACAAAGTGAGTGAAAGCACACACCAACCTGGTGATGTCATGGACATTTGGAGTGGTGTTTCTAAGGAAAATGAGTGTGAATTCACACATAACAATGAGAGTTACTCAAAACACAATAGTGACATAAGTCAGAATAAAATGTGAGAGACTTCACAGAAACCTGGGAGTGATTTCATACAAAACTGTGGATGTCATATCAAAGTTAACACTATGACTGCCCTCACACAACGGGAGTGATATCATATAATTTGAGAGACGTGACAGGCTAAACTAGTTTTATCCTGCTCAAAGTGTGTGATGTCCCAAAATGGGTGTGATGTCACAAGTAACGATTGGAGTGAAGTCACACACAAAATGTGAGCGATGTCACACACTGTTGGCGTGATGTCAAACACACTATCAGAGTGATGTCACAATCAATTGGTGTGATATCATACATAATACTAGGAGTCACACCACACATAATGGTTTGATATCATATGACAATTAAGGTTGATGTCACTCACAATTGATGAGATGTGACATGCAATGAGGATGTTGTCACACACAATGGGCTGTGATGTCACCCATAAACAAGTGTGTCACATCACGCATAACATAGGGTGTGATATCACATGAAGACAATGGGAGTGATGTCACAAGTTACATGTCACTGATCTCACAGCTAGCAGTGGGAGTGATGTCACACTATTGATGTGATGTCACTCCTAACAATGGGTGCGATTTCACACATAAATATATGAGTAATCTCACTAAGGACACATGACTGATATCACACATAACCTGTTAATAGCCTACACTCAAGTTTCTATCCAATGTATTGAAAGAGCACTTCTACTGAACTCAGCTTGCCAGTAGCTCTAGGGAATATACTCTAATGAGAACTTTTATACTTTTCACTACAACTGGTACAGATTATCTGTAACACCCATTCAATGAAAGTACAGTGTGAAGAAACACTCCTTTTTTAAATCTGTTTATGATCATCTTGAAAAGTCCCTTTTCAAAAGTTGCAGTTCGCGTCTTTCTTTCAGGCTTTCTCTTACATGGAACGAAAGAATGTGCTCATTGATCTCAGTTTGCCAGTAGCTGTTGGGAGCATCTTCCTATGAGAGGGTTTAAACTTTTCACTACACAAGGAAGAGAATATATCTAATATTCATTTATGAAAAGCACAGTGTGGAGAAAAACTCTTGCTTGTACCTGTTTAGCATCTGCACTGAAAAGTACTTTTTCAAACATTGCAGCTCACGACATTTACTCAGGCTCTCTCACACAGTATATGAGAGAATGTTCTTACTGAGCAAAGGTTGCCATTAGCTGTAAGTAAGATCTTCCCATGAGAGTTGATCCTTTTCACTACTGCTGGGAGAAAGTATCTATAACATGCATTGAAATAACATACACGGTGGAATAAAACTCATCTTAGTTGTTGAGGATCATCTTGATAAGTGAATTTTTCAATCATTGATCTTCATGGCCTGCACTCAGGCTTTCCCTCAAATATAATGGAACAACACCCGTTCTGAACTCAACAGCCCTGTAGCTGTAAGTCAGCTTTTCCTTGGAGGGCTTTTATAATTTTATTTATTTATTTATTTTTTCCCCCAAAGCCCCAGTACATAGCTGTATGTCATAGCTGCACATCCCTCTGGTTGCTGTATGTGGGACGCGGCCTCAGCATGGCTTGGAGGGCTTTTAAACTTGTCAATACTGCTGGGAGGGAGGATCCTTAACATTCATAAAATGAAAGTCAAGTGTGCAGAGAATCTCAGACTGGTATGTGTATAGGATCCTCCTGCAAATTGCCTTTTCCATCATTGTAGTTAACGACCGTCACTCAGGCTCTCTCTCCTATGTAATGCAAGAAACTACTTGCTGAACTCAGCTGGCAAGGAGCTTTAAGCAGGATCCTCCTTTGAGAGCTTGTAAACTTGAACTGCAGCTGCAAGAGAATATCTGTAACATCCATTCCACGTAAGTTCTCTGTGGAGGAAAGCACCTCCTTTTAGCTTTTTAGGATCATATCGTAAAGTGCCTTTTCATCTTTGCAGTTGATTGCATGCATTCAGGCTTCCTTCCTGATATAAAAGAAAACACCCCTGCTAAACCTACTTTGCCAGTGGCTGTTAGGAACAACTTACTAGGAGAGTTTCCACTTTTCAACACAGCTCGGAAAGAAGCTGTATCACATCCATTCAATGAAAGTACACCGTGAAGAAAACCTCCCCTGTAAGTGTTTATGATCATGTTCTTAAGTGGTTTTAAATACATTGCAGTTTAATCTGTATTCAGGGTCTCACGAGCATATCATGATGACCATTATTGCTTAACACAGCTTGCCAGTATCTGTTAGTAACAGCTTCATATGAGAAGATTTAATATTTCATTACCACTTGGAGAGTGTATCTATAACATCCATAAAACGAAAGTCCAGTATGTATAAAATTTCTTGCATCTATCTGTATACGACTATGCTGATAATTGCCTTTATCAACATCGCAGTTATCTACCTTCAATCAGGAATTCTTTCCCATGTAAAGCAAGAAAGTTCTTGCTGACCTCTGCTTCCAAGTACTTTACAGGAGGCTCTGCCTCTGAGAGCTTTTAAACTTTCCACTGCAGTGGGGTGAGTATTTCGCTAACATCCATTCCATGAACCTACTCTGTGGTGAGAAACTCTTAAAGTTAGCATTTTAGGATATGTTAAATTGTCTTTTCCTCTTTGTCACTCATTGCCTGCACTGAGCCTCTCTTGCCAACTGAAAGACCAATCACCACTGCTCAATCAAGTTTGAAAGTAGCTGTTAGGAACAACGTCCTGTGACAGCTTTCCAACTATCACTACAGGTAGTGCAGATTATCATTACCATCCATTGAATAAAAGTCGACTGTTCAGTGCAACTCCTGCTTGTAGGTGTTTAGGATCATCTTGAGAAGATTCTTTTAATTACTGCAGTTCAATCTGCATTCGGGGTCTGAGTAGCATATTATGATGAACACTACTGATTAACACAGGTGGCCAATATCATCGGTTACATCTTCATATGAGAGGTTTAGCAGTTTCATTGCAGCTAGGGGGGAGTATCTATAACATCCATAAAATGAAAGTCAAGTGTCGAGAAAATCTCTTCCTTCTATCTATATAGGATCTTCTTGCAAATTGCCTTTTCCCTCTTTGCAGTTAACGACCTTCACTCAGACTCTCTCACCCAAGACATGCAAGAAAATGTTTGCTGAACTCAGCACGCAAGTATCTCTGAGGAGGATTTTCCTCTGAGATCTATTAAACATGTCACTACAGCTGGGAGAGTATATCTCCGACATCCATTACATGAACATACTCTGTGCAGAAAAACTCCTCCTTTTAGGTATTAGGATCATATGGTAAATTGCCTTTTCCTCTTTGCTGTTCATTGCCTGCAATGATGTTTCCTTCACTAATATAGAGACAAAACACCATTGCTCAACCAATTTTGCCAGTAGCTGTAAGGAACGTCTTCTATGAGAACTTTCAAAGTATTACTACAGGCTTTGCTGATTATATTTAGCATCCAGTCCATTCAAGTTGAATCTTCAGAGAAACTCCTGCTAGTAGCTCTTTAGGATCATCTTGAGAAGAGACATTTAATACACTACAGTTCAATCCACTTTCAGGCTCTCATGAACATATCATGACAAACATTATAGCTTAACACATGTGGCCTATATCTGTAAGTAACATCTTCATCTGAGATGTTTTAAAAGTTCAGTACAGCTGGGAGAGGGTATCTATAACATCCATAAAATGAAAGTGAAATATGCAGAAAATCTGTGGCTTGTCTCTTTATGGGATCAGCCTGCATATTGCCTTTATATCACTGCAGTTAACGACCTCTCTCAGGCTCTCTAGCCCATGTAATGCAAGAAAGTGTTTCTTAACTCGTCTTGCAGGAATCTTTAAGGACGATCTTCCTCTGAGAGCTTGTAAACTTTTCACTGCAGCTAGGAGAACCTATTCATTACATCCATTCCATTTAAGTACTCTGTGGAGGAAAACACTTGTTTTTAGCTTCTTTGGATCATATTGTCAATTGCATTCTCACCTTTGAATTTCATTGCCTGCCGTCAGGCTTCCTCCCTGATGTAAAGAAAAAACACCACTGCTAAACCTACTCTACCAGTAGCGATTAGGAACACCTTCCCATGAGAGTTAACACTTTTGACCACAGCTTAGAATAAAGCTCTATCACATCCATTTAATGAAAGTACACCGTGAAGATAACTTCTGCTTATAACTGTTTAGGGTCATCTTCATAAGTGACTTCAAATACACTGCAGTTCAATCTGCGTTCAGGGTCTCACTAGCATATCATGACGAACACTATTGCTTAACACAGGTGACGCATATCTGTTAGTAACATCCTCATTGGAGAGGTTTTAAAATTTCAGTACGGCTGGGAGACAGTATATGTAACATCCATGAAATGAAATTACACTTTGGAGACAATATCTTGTTTATATCTGTGTAGGATTATCCTGAAAATTGCCTTTTACATCATTGCTGTTAACGACCTACACATAGGAATTCTCTCCTTGTAATGCCAGAAAGTTCTTGCTCAACTTGCTTGCAAGTATCTTTAAGGAGCACCTTCCTCTGAGAGCTTTTAAGCTTTCGATTGCAGCAGGGAGAGAATATCTATAACATCCTTTCCATGAACATACTGTGTGGTGGAAAAGTCTTCCTTTTAGTTTTTTGGATCACATAGTAAAGTGCCTTTTCCTCTTTGTAGTTCATGTCCTGCACTGAGGCTTCCTTCACACAGGCAAGACAAAATACCACTGCTCAACGAAGTTTACCAGTAACTCTTTGAAACACTCCTAGGAGAGCTTTCAAACTATCACTACATGTGGTGCAGATTATCATTACCCTGCATTCAAGGAAAGTGGACTCTTCAGAGAAACTCTGCTTGTAGCTGTTTGAGATCATCTTGAGAAGATACTTTCACTACACTGCAGTTCAATCTGCATTCAGGTTCTCAGTAATGTATCATGATGAACACTATTGCTTATCACAGTTGGCCAATATCTGTAAGTAACATCTTCATATGAGTGGTTTTCAAATGTCAGTACAGCTGGCAAAGGGTATCTGTAACATCCATCAATTGAAATTCAGGTGTGGAGAAAATCTTTTGCGTGTATCTCTATAAGACTATTCTGAAAATTGCCTTATCGAACATTGCAGTAAATAGCCTTCACTCATGCTCTTTCTCCCAAGTCAGGTAAAAAATATTTGCTGAACTCAGCTTGGAAGTACCTTTAAGGAGGCTCTCCCTCTGAGAGCTTCTCAACTTTTCACTGCAGCAGGGAGCCAATATCTGTAACATCCATTTCAGGAATGTACCCTGTGGAGAAAAATTCTTCCTTTTAGCTTCATAGGATCATATGGTAAAGTGCCTTTTCCTCTTTGTCGTTCATTGCCTACACTGAGCCTCTCTTCCCATTGGAAATACAAAACACTCCTGCTCAATGACCTTTGCCAGTAGCCATCAGAGAATCTTCTTAGGAGAGCTTTTGAACGATCACTACAGGTGGTGCAGATTATTGTTATGATCAACTCAATGAAAGTTGACGCTTGAGAGAAACTCTAGCTTGTGGCGGTTAAGGGTCATCTTAAGAAGAGACTTTTATAGACTGCAGTTCAAACTCTAGTCAGGGTCCCACTAGCATATCATAATGAACAATATTGCTCAAGACAGGTGGCCAATGTCTGAAAGTAACATCTTCATCTTAGAGGTTTTAAAATTTCAGTACTGCTGGGAGAGAGTATCTATAATATCCATAATATGAAAGACAAGTTTGGTGAAAATCTCGTTCGTGTATCTGTGTAGGTTCATCATGCAAATTGCCTTTTCCCTCATTGCATTCAATGGCTTTCACTCAGCTATCTCTCCAAAGCAAAGCAAGAAAGCGTTTGTTGAACTCAGCTTACAGGGTCCTTTAAGAATGGTCCTCCTCTGAGAGCCTTTAAAATTTTCGCTGCAGCTGGGAGAACTTATCTATAATATATATTCCATGTAATTACCATGTGGAGGAAAACACTTGCTTTTAGCTTCTTCAGATCATATTGTCAGTTGCCTTTTCATCTTTGCATTTCATTGCCTGCACTCACGTTTACTGCCTGATTTAAAGAGAAAACACTACTACTAAACCTACTCTGCCTGTAGCTGTTAGGTACACCTTCTTATGAGAGTTTCAACTTTTCAACACACCTCGGAAAGAAGTTCTATCAAATCCATTCATTGAAAGTATACCGTGAAGAAAATCTCTTCTTGTACTTGCTTAGGGTTATCTTCATGAATGACTTTAAACACACTACAGTTCAGCCTGCATTTAGGGTATCATTAGCATATCATGATGAACACTATTTTTTAACACAGGTTACCAATATCTGTTAGTAACGTCTTCATATGAGAGGTTTTAAATTTTCAGTATAGCTGGAGAGAGTATCTAGAACATCCATAAAATGAGAGTTCAGTGGGGAGAAAATCTCTTGGTTGTATCTGTATGGGCGCATCCTGAAAATTGCCTTTTCCACCATTGCAGTTAACGATCTTCCCTTAGGAATTCGTTCCCAGGTAAGGTAAGAAAGATCTTGATGAACTCAGATGGCAAGTAGCTTTCAGGAAATCTGCCTCTGCAAGCTTTTAAACTTTCCACTGCAGCTGGGACAGAATATCTGTACCATGCATTCCATGTAAGTACTCTGTGGAGGAACATACATCATTTTAGCTTTTTAAGATCATCTTGCAAAGTGTCTTTTCATCTCTGCAGTTCACTGCCTGCACTCAGGCCTCCTCCCCAACATAAAGACAAAACACCACTGTAAACCTATTTTGCCAGTTGCTGCTAGGAGCACATTCCTATGAGATGTTAAAATTGTCACCACAACTGGGGAAGAAACTCTATCGCATCCATTCAACGAAAGTACCGTGTGAAGAATATCTTGTCGCTGTTTAAAGTCATATTCATGAGTGACATTAAAAACATTGTAGTTCGGTCTACCTTCAGGGTCTCACTAGCATATCATTATCAACACTATTGCTTAACACAGATTGCAAATATCTGTTAGGAATACCTTCATATGAGAGGTTTTAAAATTTCAGTACAGATGGGAGTATCTATAACATCCATAAAATGAAAGATCATAGTAGAGAATATTTCTTGCTAATATCTGTATAGGACTATCCTGAAAATTTCCTTTCCATCCTTGCAGTTAACAACATTCACTTAGTAATTCTCTCCCTATTTAATGAAAGAAAGACCTTGCTGAATTCAGATTGCAAGGAGCTTTCCACAGGATCTGCCTCTGAGAGTTTTTAAACTTTCCACTGCAGCTGGGACAGAATATCTATAACATCCAGTACATGAATGTACACTCTGCAGAAAAACTCTTCCTTGTAGGTTTTTGGAATATGTGGTTCAGTGACTTTTCCACTTTGCCGTTCATTGCCTGCACTGAGGCTGTCTTCCCAATGGAATAACAAAACACCACTAATCAACCAAATTTGCCAGTAGTTTTCAGGATCATCTTACTAGGAGAGTTATCACTACAGGTGGTGCAGATTCTCCTTACCATCTATTCAATGACAGTTGACTCTTCAGAGAAATTCCTCCTTGTAGCTGTTTAGGATCATCCTGAGAATTTGAATACACTGCAGTTCAAACTACATTCAGGGTCTCACTAGCATATCATGTCGAACACTTTTGCTTAACACAGATACCCAATAAGTGTAAGTAACATCTTCGTATGAGAGGTTTTAAAATTTCAGTACACATGGGAGATAGTATCTATAACATCTGTAAAAGGAAAGGCTAGTCTGGAGCAAAATTCTTGCTTGCATCTGTAGAGGACTATCCTCAAAATTGCCTCTCCCAACATTGTTGTTAATGACATTTACTTAAGAATTTTCTCCCTGGGGCCTGCCCGGTGGCACAAACAGTTTCGTGTGCACGTTCCACTTTGGTGGGCTGGGGTTTTCAGTTTCCCAACCCTGGGCACGCACCAACACACTGCTTGCCAGGACATGCAGTGGTGGCGTCCCATATAAAGTAGTGGAAGATGAACACAGATGTGAGCTCAGGGCCAATCTTCCTCAGCAAAAAAGAGGAGGATCAGCATCGGATGCTACCTCAGGGTTGATCTTCCTCACACACACAAAAAATAATAATTCTTTCCTATGTAATGCCAGAAAGTTCTTGCTTAACTCTGCTTGCAAGTAGGTTTAAGGAGCATCTACCCCTGAGAGCTTTTAAATTTTCCACTGCAGCTGGGAGCGAATATCTATAGTATCCATCTAATGAACGTACTCTGTGGAGAAAAACATTTCCATTTAGTTTTTGAAGATCATATTGGAAAGTGCCTTTTCTTCTTTTTGGTTCGCTGCCTGCACTGAGGCTGCCTTCTCAATGGAAAGACAAAATACCACTGCTCAGGCACTTTTGCCAGTAACAAGTAAGGAAATAACTTGTGCCCTGTCTCTCTTCCTTCTATCAAATGAAGTCAACCTTCCTTACCCAGGTTGGGGACATATTGCAATTTCAGGCCTTGAGAAGGAATATCACATTCCTTTGAGAAGGCAATTTCTGATCCCGGGTTCTAAGTAGAGCTCTAGGAACAAGTTAGTAAATGAGTTTCAAAGATTACTGGAACTTAGCTGAACTATGTATAACACCCATTGTTGGAAATAACTTCATGCCCACTATCTCTTCCTTCCATCTAGTAAGGATCAGAAACGTAAAACAGGTATATAACAGAATGCAGTTTCAGGCCTTGAGATTGAATCTCATATTCCTTTGAGAGGGCACTTTCTGACCAGGCTTACAAGGAAATGTCTAGAAACAACTTTGTATGTGAGTGGCAATCATTATTACAGCTGAGCTAATCTATGGCTAACACCCATTTCTAGAAATATCTTCATGCCCAATCTCTCTTCCTTCCAGCTCTGAAGGTTTACATTCCTAAAACAGGTTTTGAATATATTGCTGTTTCGAGCCTTAGGAGGGAATATCACATTCCTTTGAGAAGGCACTTTCTCGTCCCAACTTGTAAGTAGATGTCCAGGAACAAGTTAGTATATGAGTGGCAATCACTACAGCTGAGCTCAACTGTATAAAACCCCCTTCCCTGGAAGTATCTTTGTGCTCACTCACTCTTCCTTTCAGATCGTGAAAATCTCCTTCCTAAACCAGGTTTAGGAGATTATGCCATTTCGGTCATTGAAAGCAAATCTCACATTCCTCTGTGAAGACACTTACTGATAACTTCTTGTAAGTAGATGTCTAGGAAAAAGTTGATATTGGAGCATCAATCAGTACTACAGCTGAGAAAAATGATTTATAATGCCCATTCCTCAAAATAACTTCATGTAATACCTCTCTTCCTTCTAGCACTAAGCATCTCTAAACTAAACCAGTTTTGGACCATATTGCCCTGTTGTGCATTGAGAAGGAATCTCACATTCCATTGAGCAGGCACTTTCTGATTCCAGAGTGGAAGTGGATGTCTAGGAACAAGTTTGTATATGAGTGGCAGGCGTTACTACAGCTGAGCTAAGCTGTGTATGATACCCATTGCTGAAAATAACTTTGTGCCTCATCTTTCTTCCTTCCAACTCATAAGGATCACAAAGCTAAACCAGGTTTGGAACATATTGCCATGTCACTCCTTGAGATGGAATCTCATATTCCTTTGAGAATATACATTCTGATACTGTCCAGAATGTTGAAGTCTAGGAATAAGTATATATATGAGTGTTAGTCATTACTAGATCTGAGATCAACTGTCTATAACAACCATTCCTGGTAATACTTTTTGCCTCATCTCTCCTCCTTCAATCTCATAAGGATAATAAATATAAACCAAGTTTCATGTATCAAGCCATTTCAGGCCTTGAGAATGATTCTCACACTATTTTGAAAGCAATTTCTGATCCCTGCTTCTAAGTAGATGTCCAGGACAAGATTCTATATAAGTGGCAATCGTTACTACAACTGAACTATTCTTTGAATAACACCCAATCCTGAAAATGACTTCATGCCCAATCTATCTTCCTTCCAGCTCGTAATGAAGACCTTCCTCAACCAAGTTGGGAACATATTGCCATTTCAGACCTTGAGAAGAAATCCCACATTCTTTTGAGACAGCAGTTTCTGATCACAGCCTGTACATAGACGTCTAGGATCAAGTTTGTGTGTGAGTGGCAATCACTAATAGAGCTGTGATTCTCTCTTCCTTCCATCTCGTAAGGATTACAAACCTAAATCAGCTTTAGAACATAATACCATTTCAGACCCTTGAGAACAAATCTCACACTCCTTTGAGAAAGCACTTTCTGATCCCGGCTTGTAAGTAAATGTCTAGTAACAAGTTTCTAAATGAGTGGCAATCATTACCACAGCTGAGCTAAACTGTGTATAAGAACCATTCCTCAAAATAACTTCCTACCCCATCTCTCTTCCTTCCAGCTCTAAAGGATTACATTCCTAAGCAAGGTTTTGAATGTAATACCATGTCGGGCCTTGAGAAGGAATCTCACATTACCTTGAGATGGAACTTTCTGATCCCAGCTTTTAAGTAGATCCCTAGAAACAAGTTTGTATATGAGTGGGAATCATTATTACAACTGAGCTGAACTATGAATAACACCTATTCCTGAAAATAACTTCGTGCCGGTCTCTCTTCCTTCCAGATCATAAGGCCCACCTTCCTCAACCTCGTTTGGAACATATTGCCATTTCCGACCTTGAGAAGGAACCTCATATTCCTTTAAGAAGGTACTTTCTGATCACTGCTTCTAAGTATATGTCTAGGAACAAGATTCTCTATAAGTGGCAATCGTTAGTACAACTGAGCTATTCTATGAATAACATCAATTCCTGGAAAATACTTCATGCTCAATCTCTCTTACTTCCAGCTGGTGAGTACCACCTTCCTCGACCAAGTTTGGAACATATTGCTGTTTCAGGCCTTCAGAAGGAATATCACATTCCTTTGAGAAGTCACTTTCTGATCCTGGGGTTATGTAGTTGTCTAGGAACAAGTTTGTATATGAGTGGCAATCATTACTACACCTGAGTTAATCTATGTGTAAAACTCCTTCATGAAACTGTCATTGTGCCCAATCTCTCTTCCTTCCATCCAGTAAGGATCACAAACTTAAGCCTGGTTTGGAACACATTGTGATTTTGGGCCCTGAGAAGGAATGTCACATTCCTTTGCGAAGGCCCTTTGTGTGCCTGACCTGTATGTAGATTACTATGAACAAGTTTGCATATGAGTGGCAATCATGACTACAGGAGCTAAAGTATGTATAACAGCCATTCTTGGAAATCACTTTATGCCTAATCACTCTTCCTTTATCTCATCAGAATCAACTTGCTCAACCATTTTTGGAACATTATGCTACTTGGGGCCTTGAGAAGGAACCTCATAGGGTCTAGCACCATGGTGTAGTGGTTAAGTGTGAACCCTCTGTTGCTGGTGGCCCAGATTCGGATACCGGGCACAAACCAACACACTACTTGTCAGACCATGCTGTGGTGGCATCCCACATAAAGTGGAGGAAGATCGGGATGGATGTTAGGTCTGGGAAAGCCTTGCTCAGCAATTACAGGAGGATTGGCATGGCCGTTCACTCAGGGCTGATCTTACTCACAAAGAAAAAAGAGAAGAAACCACATATTCCTTTCAGAAGGAACCTTCTTATCTCGGCTTCTAAGTAGAAGTCTAGGAACAAGTTTGTATATGTTTGGCAATCATTGCTACAGCTGAGCTAAACTGTGACTGACAGCCATTCCTGGAAATTTCTTCATGCCCAAACTCTCTTCATTCTGGCTCGTAAGGACCATCTTCATCAACCAGGTTTGGAACATAGTGTCCTCTCAGGCCTTTAGAAGGAGTTTCACATTCTTTTGAGAACAGATTCTCTGATACCAGCTTCTAAGTAGATATCTAGGAACAAGTTTGTATAGGCGTGACTGTCATTACTGGGGCTGACAAAGTTGGTACAACACCCATTCCTGGAAATCACTTTGTGCCTAATCTCTCTTCCTTTCATCTCGTAAGGATCACAAACCTAAACCAGATTTGGACCATAATGCCATTTCGGTCCTTAAGAAGGAGTCTCACATTGTTTTTAGAAGGAATGTTCTGATCCTGCCTTTTACGTAGATGTCTAGGAAGAAGTTTGTATATGATTGGCAATCATTACTACAGTTGAGGTAAACTTCATATAGCAGCCATTCCTGGAAGTAACTTTGTGCCTAATCTCTCTTCCTTCCATCTCATAAAGATCACAAACCTAAACCAGATTTCAAACATACTGTCATTTCGCACCTGGACAACAAACCTCACATTCCCTTGAGAAGGCTCTTTTAAAAAGTGTATAACACATAATCCTTGAAATAATTTTGTGCATAATCTCTCTTCCTCCCATGTTGTAAAGATCACTTTCCTCACCCAGGTTTGGAACATAATGCCATTTCTGGACCTGAGAATTAATCTCACTTTCCCTTGAGAAGGAAATTTCTGATGCAGGCTTCTAAGTAGAAGTCCATGGACAAGTTTCTATATGAGTGACAATCATTCCTAGAGCTTAACAGAAGTATGAGTAACGCCCATTCCTGGAAATAAATTTGTACCTAACCTCTCTTCTTTCCATCTTGTAACGGTGAAAAACCTGAACCCGGTTTGGAGCATAATGCCATATTGTGCCCTGAGAATGAATCTCATACTCCTTTGCTAAGGCACTTTCTCAACCCCCTTGTAAGTAACAGTCTAGGAACAAGTAGCTATATGAGTGGTAATCATTACTACAACTGATCTAACCTATGTATATCACCTGTCTCTGGACATGACTTCGTGCCCAATCTCCCTTCCTTCCAGCTGCTACATATCTCCTTCCAAAAGCAGGTTTATAAACAGTGCCATGTAGGGCCTCGAGGCAGGATCATTCTCAAATGCCTTGGAGAACACAATTTCTTTTCCGGGTTTGAATGTAGATGGTATGAAACACCTTGGTATATGAGAGGCATTCATTACTACAACTGAGTTGAACTATGTATTACAACCATTCCTGATAGTAACTACATGCCCAATGTGTCTTCCTTCCAGCTCCTAAGGATCGCCTTCCCAAAGCAGATTTTGCACAGGGCCATGTAGGGCCTTGAGAGAGAATCTCACGCACATGCCTTAGAGAAGGAACTTTCTTATCCCGGTTTATAAGTAGATGGTAAGAAACATCTTTCTGAGTGGCATCACTACTACAGCTGAGCTAAACCATGCATAGCACCAGTTCCTGGAACAAAGTTCAGGCCCAATATCCCTTCCTTCTGGTACATGAGGATTGCCTTACGAAGGAGGGTATGGAATGAGGACCATGTAGTGCCTTGAGACACACTGACTCACAAGCCATAGAGAGCACACTTACTGATAGCGGATTCTAAGTAGATGGTTAGGGTCATGTTTGTTTCTGAATGGCAAGAATTGCTACAGCTGAGCTAAACTAAGTATAACACTCATTCCTGGAAATGACTAAGTGCCCAATCTCCCTTCCTTCCACCTCCTAAGGATCGCCTTCTCAAAACAGGTTTGGAAACAGGACTGTGTATTGTCTTGCGACAGCATCTCACTCATAAGCCATTGAGAGCACGTTTTCTCATGCTACATTCTAAGTAGATGGCTAGAAGCATGTTTGTATCTGCGTGGCAGGCATTATTACAGCTGAGCTAAAGTAAGTATAACTCCCATTCCTGGAAATTACTCTGTGCCCAATCTCCCTTCCTTCCAGCTCCAAAGGGTCACCTTCCCAAAGCAGGTATGGAAACAAGGCTGTGTAGGGCCTTGACACATGATCACTCTCAAATGCCTTAGAGAACGGAATTTCTTATCCTGGGTTGGAAGTAGAAACATATTTGTTTGTGAGTGGCAATCATTACTACAGCTGAGTTAAACTATGTATAAGACCCATTGCTGGAAACAACTTGGTGCCCAATCTCCCTTTCTCCCAGCTCCTAAAGATCGCCACCCAAAACCAGGTTGTGCACAGGGCCATGGAGGGCCTTGAGAGAGGATTTCACACACATGTCTTAGGCAAGACACTTTCTTATCTCGGCTTGTAAGTAGATGGATATAAACATCTTTCTATCTGAGTGGCAATCACTACCAAAGCTGAGTTAAACTATGTATAACACCCATTCCTGGAAAAAACATCTTGCCAGATCTCCCTTCCTTCCAGCGCATAAGGATCACCTTGCCAAAGCAGGTATACACAGGCCCATGAAGGGCCTTGTGACACAATCTCACTCACATGATTTAGAGAAGGCAATTTTTTATCCCGGCTTGTATTTAGATGGTAAGAGACATCCTTGTATCTGAGTGGCAATCACTACTACAACTCAGATAAACTATGTATAGAACCCATTCCTGGAAGTAACTTCATGCCCCATCTCTCTTCCTTCCCACTTCTAAAGATCGCCTTCCAAAAAAGGTTTTCCACAAGCCCACATAGGGCCTTCGGAGAGAAACTCACTCACATACATTAGAGAGGGTACTTTCTTATCCTGGAAAGTAAGTAGCTATTATCAAACATCTTTCTATCTTTGTGGCAATCACTACTAGAGCTGAGTGAAATTATGGATACCAGCCATTCCTGGAAGTAACTTCATGCCCAATCTCCTTTCCTTGCTGATTCTAAAGATTGCCTTCCCAAGGAAAGTTGTGCACAGCACCATGTAGGGCCTTGAGACAGAATCGCAGTCTAATTCCTTAGAGAAGGCATTTTCTTATCCTGGCTTGTGAGAAGATGGTAAGAAACATCTTGGTATCTGAGGGGCAATCACTACTACAGCTGAGTTAAACTATGGCTAACATCCATTCCTGGAAGTACCTTCATGCCCCATCTTCCTTCCTTCCACCTGCTAATGATCACCTTCTGAAAGGAGGTTTGGAAACAGGGCTGTGGAGTTCCTAGAAACAGGAACACTCTCAAATTCCTTAGAGAACACACTATATTCTCTCAGTTTGTAAGTTGACAGAAAGAAACATCTTTGTATCCAAGTGTGAATCATTACTAGCTTTCGGGTTAAGGTTCGTGTTAGAGTTTGTGTTAGGGATTGGGTTAGGTTTAGGGTTAGGATTAGGGTTCGGGTTGGGTTGCCGTTAGGGTTACGGTTAGGCTTAGGGTTCAGGTTAGATTTTGTGTACTGGTTTGGTTTAGGTTTAGGGTTAGCGTTAGGGTCAGGCTGAGCTTTAGGTTCAGCTTTCGGGTTCGGGTTAGTGTCAGGGTTATGGTTGGGTTTCGCTTAGGGTTAGGGTCAGGGTGCGGGTTAGAGTTCAGGCTGGTTTATGGTTAGGGTTACATTTAGGATTTGGGTTAATGTTAGACTTAGGATTCTGGTTAGCGTTAGGGTCGAGTTAGAGTTAGGGTTCAGGTTTGAGTTAGGGTTAGGCTTAGGGTAAGTGTTACTGCTTGCTTAGAATTAGGGTTATGGTTGCCTTCCCATTAGGGTTAAGGTTTGGGTTATTGTTAGGTTTCAGGTTATGGTTCTGGTTAGGGTTTACTTTAGTGTTAGGGTTAGGGTTAGGGTTGCAGTTAGGGTTAGGGTTAGGGTTCTGGTTAGGGTTAGAGTTAGGGTTCTTGTACTGCTTTGATTAGGTTTAGGGTTAGAGTTAGCCTTCAGGTAAGTGGTCGGGTTAGCTTTAGTTTAAGGTTAGTGCTAGGGTTCAGGTTAGGGTTAGGGTTAGGTTTAGTGGTCTGGTTAGTGTTAGAGTTAGAGTTAGGATTATGGTTAGGGTTAGGGTTAGGTTCTGGTCAGTCTTCAGGTTAGGGTTAGGGTTAGGGATCGGTTTATGGTACGAGTTAGGGTTAGGCTTCCAGTTAGGGTTAGGTTTAGGTTTAGTGGTATGTTTGGTTTTGTGGTCGGCTTAAGGATAGAGTTCGGGTTATGGTTAGGGGTCTGGTTCTGGTTCGGATTAAATTTAGCGTTAGTGTTTGGGTTAGGGTTAGGGTTCGCGTTCGGGTTACTGTTAGCATTAGGATTGGGTTTCAGGTTAGGGTTAGGGTTAGGATTAGTGTTAGGTGTCTGGACAGGGTTAGGGTTAGGGTTACTGTTATGGTTACGCTTAGGCTCTGTTTCGGTTACAGTTAGGTTTAAGGTTAGGGTTCAGGTTAGGGGTCTGGTTAGTGTTAGGGTCAGGGTTCCAACACCTGTTTTCTTTAGGCTTAAATTTAGTGTTAGGGTTTAGGGTTAGGGCTAGTGTTCGTGTTAAGTTTAGGGTTAGGGTTTGCATTAGCGTTAGGGTTAGGTTTAGGATTAGTGTTTGCATTAGGGTTGGTGATAGGCTTTGTTTTGGGGATCTGGGAAGTTTTAGGGTTAGGGTTGGGTTTTGGATTAGTGATAGGGTTACTGCTATGGTTTGGGTTATGCTTAGGAAAAGGTTTAGGTCTAGGTTTAGGGTTGGGTTAGGTTAGGGTTAGGGTTATAGTTCGGGTTATGGTTAGTGTTAGTTTTCAGGCTAGGGTTATGGTGAGGGTTAGGTTTAGGTTTAGGGTGAGGGTTACTGTTAGGGTTAGGTTTAGTGCAAGGGTTAGGGTTCGGATTTGGCTTAGGGTTATGTTTAGGTGTAGGATTAGAGTTAGTGGTCTGATTGGGGTTCTGGTTCCAGTTCGGTTTCGGGAATCAGGTTAGGGTTAGAGTTAGGGTAGGCTTAGGCTTCGGGTTAGGGTTAGGGTTAGGGTTCACATTAGGATTATGGTTAGTGTTAGGGTTAGAGTTCGGGTTTGTGTTTGAGTTACATTTAACTCAATGGGGTTATGCTTTGGGTTACGGTTATCATTTGGTTAAAGTTAGGGTTTGGGTTAGGTTTATGCTTAGGGTTAGGGTTTGGTTAGGTTCAGGTTTAGTGTTTGGGTTAGGGTTAGGGTTGGGGTTAGGGTTAGTGTTTGGGTTAGGGTTTAGTTGGGTTAGAGCTAGTGTTTGCTTTAGGAATAGGATTAGTTTTAGGGTTAGGCTAAGAGTACAGGTTAGATTTATGTTAGGGTTAGGGTCCGGGTTCTGGTTAGTAATTGGGTACAAATGCGGTTTAGCGTTAGGTTTTAGGTTAGAATTTGGGTTAGATTTAGGGTACCGGTTAGGGTTAGGGTTATGGTGCGAGTTAGTGTTAAGGTTAGAGTTCAGTTTAGGGTTCGATTTAAGGTTAGCTTTAGTGTTAGGGTTTGAGGAGGGTTAGGTCCTCTTTGAACGGGGGCCCAGCACACGCCCCAGGAGGCTTAGCAGCCGTCCCCATGGCTATGTCCTCTGGAACTCGTCCCCTTGGAAGGGGCCTGGCCCAGGTGCCAGGTTCGGCTGGTTGGCCAGACTCCTTTGGAGAAAGCAGGCAAGCCGAGCTAGGCTTGCCGTGGCCCTGGGCCTGAAAAATGTGACCTCAGGCTGAGGGCCTCACGCATGCCCTCCATGGTGGAGTTCTCCCCAGAGCCGTGGCCCGGGCACTAGGAAGGCCAGCCCTTCCCGACTACAGGGAGGAGGCTGGGACATGTCACCGGAAGGGCTCGCCCAGTTTCGCCCTGGCTCCCTAGTCCTGCAGTGCCATCTGAATGTCTCGGCCCTTCTGACTCCACAGAGCCTTTCCTACATCTGGCCTGGCTGCGGACGCAAAGTGCAGGCGTGGGGTGAGGCCATGGCTTTGTCTTTCCAGGAAGAAATGAGCCCCTGGACTAAGCAGCTGGCCCAGCAAGAACCTTGAGCTTGAAGCCCAGTACGCCTCTGTCCATCAGGGCCAGAGCAATGCTTCCAAGGATGGGAAGCGGCCTTCAAGCTGAATGGGAGTAGGGGAGGGGAGGGAGACAACAGCTGAAGCCAAGTCCAGAAGGGCAGCGATGGAACAGCTGCAGCTGGGTGGCGCCAGCCCTTCAGAGCCTGGCAGGAGGATGGGGCCTTCACTGAGGACCCCCGAGGCCAGCCCTAGGCCTCGGCGTTCGCGCATCTGCCCTAGGCCTGTGCGGGGGTGTGGGGGGTTGAACCCAAGCCCGCAGGGCTCCTGGAGAGGAGAGAGAAAGAAGGGCACATGGGAGATGTAGGCCAGGTGTGCAGGGTGTGCAACCTTACTCTCCTCAGGTCCCCGAGGTAGAGAGAGAGTGAGAGAGAAAGAAGAGAGAGAGAGAGAGAGAGAAACCCTGACCTCTGAGTCGCTGCCTCCACCGCTGGCTGGTGCCAACTCACATGCCATCCCACTTCCAACAACCACCCCCACAGACGTCCCGGAGCCGGCCCCACCACAGAGAGGCCGGTTCCTGGTTACCTCCGTGCCATCACTTCCGGACCTGACCCCAGTGCAGGGGAAACGGTTCAGGCAAGCCTGTCCATGTCCCTCTGCATGACAATGGCCTTCTTCCCCTCTCCCATGACCCCAAGCCCACCTAAGACATCCACCTTTGTCATTAGCTCAGGGGAGGATGCAAGAGGAGAATCTCTGCCCTGTGTGGAGAGACTCAGTATCCCGGGTTTCTCCCATGGACCCATGTTCTTAAGCTGGGTCTGATTTTCTCCAGCCAGCCTGTCTTGTTAAGGATTTGGCCAGCTAACAGAAGCAGAAGGGAAAGGGCGGAGAGGGAGTCTCCCTCTTCCCCTGACAGCCCCGAGCCGGGTCTGTCCCTCAGACCTGGCCAGGGGCAGCCCATTGCCCGGCGCCCTCTCCCGGGGCATCCAAGTTCAGGTTCGGTGCCAGCCCCACCCCACTCGCCACCGCCACGACCACCGTTCTGCCTCGGGAGGCCAGGGCAGGACAGGTTCCCGGGTGTGGGAGGCCGCCAGATCTCAGGTCTGGCACACTGCTTGAAAGGCTGCTTCCTCCCCGGATGGGGGCCCAGCACACGCCCCAGGAGACTTGCTACTTGTCCCCAGGGCTATATCCTCCATAACTCGTCCCCTTGGAAGGGGCCTGGCCCAGATGCCAGATTCGGCTGGTTGGGCAGCCTCCTTTGGAGAAAGCAGGCAAGCCGAGCCAGTCGTGCAGTGTCCCTGGGCGTGGCAACTGCGGACTCAGGCTGAGGGCCTCCTGCGTGCCCTCCATGGCAGATTTCTCCCCAGAGCCATGGCCTGGGCACTAGGAAGACCAGGCCTTCCTGACTCCAGGGAGGAGGCTGGGACCTGTCGCCGGAAGGGCTTGGCCAGTTATGCCCTGACCCCAAAGCCCTGCGGTGCCATCTTTCTGTCTTGGCACTTCTGACTCCACAAAGCCTTTCCTAGACCTAGCCTGGCTGCAGTCGCAAAGTGCAGGCGTGGGGTGAGGCCATGGCTTTGTCTTTCCAGGAAGAAATGAGCCCCTGGAACCAGCAGCTGGCCCAGGGAGTGCCTTGTGCTTGAAGCCCAGTATGCCTGTTGCCATCAGGGCCAGAGCAATGCTTCCAAGGCACAGAAGCGGCCATCAAGCTGAGTGGGAGTAGGGGAGGGGAGGGAGACAACAGCTGAAGCCAAGTCCAGAAGGGCGGCGATGGAACAGCTGCAGCTGGGTGGCGCCAGCCGGTCAGAGCCTGGCGGGAGGGCGGGGTCTTCACTGAGGACCCCCGAGGCCAGCCCTAGGCCCCGCCGGTCGCGCATGTGCCCTTGGCTTGTGCGGGGGTGTGGTGGGTTGAACCCAAGCCCACAGGGATCCCCGAGCAGCCAGAGAAAGAAGGGCCCATGGGAGAGGTAGCTGAGGTGGGCAGGGGGCGCCACCTTACTCTCCTCAGGTCCCCGAGGGAGAGAGACAGAGACTGAGTGAGAGAGAGAGAGAGAAAGGCAGAGAGAGAGAGAGACATCCCTGACCTCTGAGTCTCTAACTCCATCGCTGGCTGGTGCCAACTCACAGGCCATCCCACTTCCAGCCACCACCCCCACGCCTGTCCAGGGGCCAGCCCCACAACTGAAAGGCCATTTCCTGGTCACCTCTGTGCCTTCCCTTCCAGACCTGACCCCAGTGCAGGGGAAAAGGTTCAGACAAGTCTTTACGTGTCCCTCTGCATGACAATAGACTTCCTCCCCTCTCCCATTCCACAGGCCAACCCACGACATCCACCTTTGTCATTAGCTCGGGAGAGGATGCAAGACGAGAATCTCTGCTATTGTGTGGGGAGACTCAGTTTCCCAGGTTTCCCCCATGGACACATGTTCTTCAGCTGGGTCTGATTTTCTCCAGCCAACCTGTCTTGTTAAGGATTTGGCCAACCATAAGAACCTGAAGGGAAAGGGCGGAGGGCGTTTCTCTCTCTGCCCCCGATAGCCCCGAGCTGGGTCTGTCCCTGAGACCTGGCCAGGGACAGCCCATCCTTGGCGACCTCTCCTGGGGCATCCAAGGGCAGGCTCGGCACCAGCCCCACCCCGCTAGCTACTGCCTTGACCATTGTCCTCCTTCGGGAGGCCTGGGCAGGACAGGGACCCAGTTGTGGGAGGCCTCCAGATCTCAGGTCTGGCACACCGCTTGCCAGGCTGCTTCCTCCTCTGGTGGGGGCCCAGCACACACCCCAGGAGACTCGGCACCCGTCACCAGGGCTATATCCTCCAGAACTCGCTCCCTTGGAAGGGGCATGGCCCAGGTGGCAGGTTCGGCTGGTTGGCCAGCCTCCTTTGGAGAAAGCAGGCAAGCCGAGCCAGTCGTGCAGTGGCTCTTGCGAGACACCTGGGACCTCAGGCAGAGGGCCTCTTGCGTGCCCTCTATGGGGGATTTCTCCCCGGAGCCATGGCCTGGGCACTAGGAAAACCAGGCCTTCCTGACTCCAGGGAGGAGGCTTGGACCTGTGGCTGGAAGGGCTTGGCGAGTTAGGCCCTGGCCCCCAAGCCCCGCGGTGCCATCTGCCTGTCTCAGCACATCTGACTCCACAGCTCCTTTCCTAGTCCTGGCCTGGCTGCAGTCGCAAAGTGCAGACGTGGGGTGAGGCCATGGCTTTGTCTTTCCTGGAAGAAATGTGCCCCTGGATGTAGAAGCTGGCCTAGGCATAGCCTTGAGCTTGAAGCCCCGTATGCCTGTGGCCATCAGGGCCAGAGCAATGCTTCCAAGGCAGAGAAGCGGCCTTCAAGCTGAGTGGGAGTGGGGGAGGACAGCTGAAGCCAAGTCAAGAAGGGCGGGGATGGAACTGCTGCAGCTGGGTGGCGCCAGCCGGTCAGAGCCAGGAGGGAGGGCGATGCTTTCACTGAGGACCCCCGAGGCCAGCCCTAGGCCCCAGCGGTCGCGCAAGCACCCTTGGCTTTTGTGGGGATGTGGGGAGTTGAACCCAAGCCCGCAGGGCTCCCGGAGCGGCCAGAGAATGAAGGGCCCATGGGAGAGGTAGATGAGGTGGGCAGGTGGCGCCACCTTATTCTCCTCATGTCCCCGAGGGAGAGAGACAGAGACAGAGACAGAGAGAGAGAGATAGAATGACAGAGAGAGAGAGATCCCTGAGCTTTGAGTCTCTGCCTCCACCGCTGGTTGGTGCCAACTTACAGGCCATCCCACTTCCAGCCACCACCCCCACGCCTGCCCCAGGGCCAGCCCCACCACAGAGAGGCCGGTTCCTGGTCACCTCTGTGCCGTCCCTTCCGGACCTGACCCCATTGCAGGGGAAATGGTTGGGAAAAACTTTTATCTGTGTCTCTGTATAACAATCATCTTCATCCCCTCTCCCATCCCACAGGCCCACCCAAGACATCCACCTTTGTCGTTAGCTCAGGAGAGGATGCAAGTTGAGAATCTCTGCTATTGTGTCGGGAGACTCAGTTTCCTGGGTTTCCCCCATGGACACATGTTCTTCAGCTGTGTCTGATTTTCTCCAGCCAACCTGTCTTGTTAAGGATTTGGCCAACCCTAAGAACCTGCAGGGAAAGGGCGGAGTGGGATTCTCTCTCCCCCTTTCTTCCCCCCCCTCCCTTGCTCAGATATGTTCTCACAGAGCAGACCGTTTTCTTATCTTCTTCCTTTCTCTCTCCTCACTCTCCAGGGCTCCTCTCTAATCCTTCATTTATTTATTTATTTATTTTTAATTTTTGTTCATTGCAGTAACATTGGTTTACAACATTGTATAAATTTTAGGTGTATATCATTATGCTTCTATTTCTGCATAGATTACATCGTGTTCACTACTCAAATACCAATTACAAACCATCACCACTCCTTTGTAATCATTAGTTTGATTTCCTGTTTGACCAAACAGTTATTCATGAGAGTCTTTATTGGCTTATAAATTGTGTGATTTGTTTAAGATATGTTGGCAGTTAATGAACATTTTTGCCTGCAAGTTGGTTAATGAACTGGATTTCAAATCTGCCCGTTCCTCTGATGAGCTACTGAGTCAGAATTTCTGTGGTTGGCCATCTATCTCTCTTCTGGTGGCTTCAGGAATTGATTGCTATGTCGAAATTGCTTGCTGGACAAGGATAGGACCTAATTTTATAATAATATGCTTTCTTTGCTTTGGAGTAGGAAGTTTGATATTTATATGCGAGCACGTGTGTGTGTATGCTCCAAACATATTTAGTGATAAATCAAGATTAACAATATATATGATTCCTATATTGACTTTTTTTGGACAAATACTGAGAAGTTAATTGAATACTCTTACTTTGGTTGTAGTTAGGTTCACTTTACTTCATATTTTTAAAATGCTTTTTTAAATATATGATACTATAATTGAACACATACATTTTGACTGCTAACCACCTTTTAGTCCCTAAATATTTTGCCTTCAGATATGTGTACCATTATACACATTCATATATAAAAGTTTCATATTAGTTGTGGCTTTACTTTTATGAGCACGTGTATGGAATATCACTGACAATCCCCTTTCTTTCAGCATCTATGTTCAGTTTTAGTTTCCTATGTCTTCGTGGAATGTAGAGTAACACAAAATATTGAAAAAGTGATTTAAGTAACTTCAGTATAGTATAACTGCTATATGTAGCATTATCTCTGTGGTTCTATATTTAAATTTTGTACTTTGCTTTTTTTCTTCTTTCCTTGTTTTGCTCCATTTAAAGTAATTTTCCTTATTAAACTTTTCTCCACCATGTTGGATATATAAATCTTTTTCACATTCTATTTTAGAATTTTTTTTTCTGCTGAGGAAAATTTAACCTGGGCTAACATCCATGACCATCTTCCTCTACATTATATGGGGCACCACCACAGCATGGCTTGATGAGCGGTGCAGAGGTCCGCACCCGGGATCCAAAGCCACGAACCCTAGACCACCACAAAGCAGAGCGTGCAAACTTAACCACTATGCCACTAGGCTGGCCCTTATTTTACAATATTTTTAATTTGAGAAATAAGAAGAACCCAGAATCTGAAGTCTTGCTTCACTGCCTCTTCAATGTTAGATGAAAAATTAATTAGTATTTTACTTCTTTTCTTTTTCTCCAAATCCAGTGTCTCTTTTCTCCTAATCCAGTATAGATTAAGCTCTTGGTTCAAGATGGTTTTAAATTTTATGCACATTCTTTAAAGTAGTTTGTGTTTTGCATTTTTTAAAAATCATATTAACACAAAGTACTGAGACAATTGTTCTAATTTTTCAGTGTTCACTTCTTTGGTACGGTGCTTTTTTTTGAAACCCGTCAACCTCAAACTTGATTATGGATCTGAATTATCTGGAAGGCTTGTTAAAACACAGAAGGTTTGCTGTACCCCAACCCAAACATTCTGATTCAGTAGGTCTCGGCTCCAGACTAGCATCTCCACATTGTGATTGAAAGCTCCTCTGTCTAACATTCCTTATTTTTTTCATTTCAGAGGCAGTAAAATCCGTATCTGAGTATGCAGTCTGTCCCTACCCAATCCTTTGATTTTTCACAGGTGTTCTGCCACAATAATCTTCTTGTACTCCTAACTCCACCTCAGCATTTGGAAACCCCAACTGACACAAAAACGTTCTTCATTTTTCTTCTGAAAGGAGTGCTTTATTTTCAAAATGTGACACAATCTGCAATAGTTTAATGTGGATGCTGTTCTCTGCTCTTTAGACATTGCAATTTATTTATACAACACCTATGATTTACTTATACAACACCTGCACCATTCTTCCTTGTTCTCAGTATTTAAGGCTCTTACATTGGAAACACATGGGGCTTCTGGACATTCTGGACACTCTCCCTTCTTCAAGTTTAATTGATCATATCACATCTGAACTAAGTTGAACTAAATTTGGCCATATCATGGCTTGTCACATGACGATCAGGTATATGTGTAGTATGTGTGCACCTCACAGAAACAGAATGTTCCTGGAGTGTGTATCTCAATGATTCTTCTCCTAAAATTTGATTAAATATGTTCTAAATAGAGGTTCTTAGTTTCAGTTAAATGTACCTAATCCATACATACATTATTGTAAAATTTTCTATATCTTAAACTTATTTTGTTGAATAGCGTGTAAATTATTTCTATACCCCCAAGCTCACACGTTTGATTTTAAAATTTATTTTCTTTTCAAGTTAAAGAAAGAATTTTTATTAAAAGAAAGAAATGCAAAGAAGTATCCAAAAGAATGTAATACTATGAGTATGGAGGACTAGATACCTCAAAGGGATTTCCCTCCACATAACACTATCTTCCATAAAATAAAATGTTATTGCATTCTTGAGTTCACATGATGTAAGCCAAGTCTCAAAGGACAGAAGAAGGAAATTGTAAGCACTAGACAAATTTGGATTCACCCAGTGGTCAAAGGCCAGTATGATCCTCTAATGAAAGGATTTGTCTTTGAGTCACCAGTGACTTGAGGGAATGAATCTGGGACTCACAGATTAGTTGTGAGTCACACAAAAAAGGCATTTAGCTTGGTGTCATCTCACATGACTGTGAGCAGAAACCAGTGACATTCTTCTCTGGAGGAAAGAATCTGAACTAAAGCCTTACATTCTGTACACATTAAAATAAGACAAATATGAGCTCATAATCAAAGTTCTCCAAACAAATAAGGAATACATGCCATTGTTGATAAGAGTCATAAAACATAAGAAAATTAAAAACAAAACAATAGATTTAAACACTAAAACCTTCACTATTAGACTTACCAACTTCAAGATATAAAATAACTGTGTATAAAAAATGGAACAACAAAAAATGGAATCACAAAATCAAACAGGAGACTCTAGAAATGATGTGACATATTTGGCAGAGGGCCTTATAGAACTTTAAGAGATTAAAAATACATAACTGTTGAGTTTTAAAACTTCATAGATGGGTTCTACAACAGAAGAGAGAATAGAAAACCAAATTTGAATTCTGAAGGAAATAGAATGCAGCATAGAAAGACAAGGAACTATAAAACATGAAAGATAATTTAGATATGGAGATGATGAGAGAGAGTAAAGAAAAAGGAGAAATAAAGTACTGTACAACAAAAACAAGTGAGTCATGTGGGTAAAACTGAAAGTTAAAGGGTCTATAAATTTCTCAGGAGATGAGAAACTATATCCACTTCAGGCAATGTGGGCTGGTGGTAAAATAGAAGTAGAGAATATAACTCTCACCCAAATAGAGGAGATACAATAGAATATGGAAAACAAGTATAAATCAATAAATTTTAAAGGGAAATAACATAATAAAACCTGTGGAAAACATAGAAGGAAAACATATAGATAGTGGGAGCAAAAGAAGGATATAAATAATCACAACAAATGTAAATAGAATAAATTCTCGAGTTAAATACAGATTGTTAAATTTGATGCGACAATGATAAATTTAGCTGTATCTTGTTTACAAGACTTGTAAAAACTAAAAAACATGGAAAACTAGAAATTCAAAACAGAATAGAAGATATAAAGATATGCTAGGAAAATATCAATCAAAAATCAACCCAGGGAAGCTATAATACTATGAGATAAAACAGACGAGGAAAAAAGCATCATTAGGAATTAAGTGGTTAATCCCCAATGGTATATAAGTTCAACTTATCATGAAGATATAGTCGTTATACTACACACGATGTCATGTGAAGATAATATAGCCTCAACTAGGAAAGGAAGGAGGAGAAGGAAGAGGAGAAGAAGGAGAAGACAAGAAGAAAATGTCGGAGGAGGAGGAGGAAGTACAGGAGAAGGAGGCAGAGGAAGAGGAGAGGTAGACATAATATATCATCATAGTGAGGAATTTCAAATTTCCTCTGAGAGAAAGAATAGCATATATCTAATAATAGAGTGTTTGAAAAACAAATTAGCAAGTTTGATTTAATGGATACACATCGAACCCTATACCCAACAAGTGAAGAACACCTATTCTTCACAGGGACAAGGGGAGCATTAACAAGAAGTGAGCAAGAACTAGGGTACTAATCAATCCTCAAATAATAGAACACTTGAAATAAGCACAAGTGACTGCTCTATTTTATTCCTGATGCTATTACAAATCCCAGGCAATAGAAATGCAGAGAATTTTCTTTGGCTTAGATGTTATTTGTGTTTAGAAAGTCTGTAGAAAAGATGAAGACAATATGGGCTATCAGGAATAGGTACCGTTAAAGATGTTAATGAAAAATTTTAATTTTATATTTTTAAAATAAGAAATGGATGAGAAGCTTTTTAAACTTTACAGTGCTCTCTCTCTTAGATTCCTAAGTGTTGCTACTCCTTTCAGTCCTTCTTCATTGTTTCAATTGTTCCTGCCTGTTGATGATTCCTCCTTCATTGGATCTCTGAAGTTCACCTTAGTTTCCTGGTTTTGATGGCAGCAGATGCACAGGTTTGAGGGGATAGAGGTTAGGCAATTTGATTGACAGCCTTCTGTTGCACCATTCTCATCGTGCACATGTCATGCGTCTATGCTTGTCATGTATCTTTCAGTTGCAATTATTCTTTCTCCTCAGGGCTTTCTCCAATATCATGCTAATATTGTTGCTCTTCTAGGAAAGATTTAATGGTGTGCTCATATAAACAAGCATTTTGGATCCTGAACCAAAGAGCCATTTACAAGTCTATTCTGAATGTGATCTGTTTTTCCATTCATTGTACTTTCTGCTGTGTATTTAACTGGTTTCTTTCATGAGTGTGTAATTCAGTAAGGAAGTTCCACAGCTGGAGTCATGTTATTTTATTTAGTTATAAATTCTAAGGCTTCAGGAGTGCCATCTGTTGCCACAGACATTCGAGTCAATAGCAAAGTAATTTTAATAAAGTCATTGTATTGCATTTGAAGGAAATCATTTTGAGTATTTTCCCTAAGGATCCTTATCCCTCTATGCAGGTTTCAGTACAAGAACTACCAGTATGTTCTGGCCTTCGTTTTTGCCATTGAGGAAATCAACAGGAACCATCATATCTTGCCCAACTTGTCTCTGGGATTTGATCTCTATAATGCCTTGCCCAGTGAAAGGAGGACATTGGAGAGTTCCCTGATTTGGCTCTCAGGGTCGGGCAAGGACATCCCTAATTACGACTGCAGGAGAGAGAGTAAGTCTCTAGCTGTCCTTACAGGAACCACCTGGGCAATTTCTGCCCAGATTGGAACATTGTTGGAATTGTACAAATTTCCACAGGTAAGACTGGGTGGGATGGGGAGAGATGAAACCATGCCTCCATTGGTGCCATTCTCATGGGCCTAAAAAGGAAGAGAGGAGGAGACTGGATTTGTGCATCTCTCAAAGGATATGATCTCAAAGTGTCCGTGTACAGGACCTCGATGGAGTATGACATTTCCTTTATTTGGTGTAGAGAGAAGGTTGAGGGGAAAGGAGACAAAGCAGTTTCCTGGAACTCTTACTGATCTTATTTTCTAGAAATATTTCAGGGAGTGGAAAATGATTAGAAAATGAAATGAGCAATTGTCCCCTTCTACCACTCCAGGTGTTGCTGAACAGCTTTCAGGACTGAGAGTGTGATTTTTGCCAATCCCCTTCCTCATATTCCTTCCAATTTTCTTTTCATTTTAGCTTTCCTATGGTCCTTTTGATCTTACCCTGAACGATGATGAGCAGTTTCCATCTCTCTATTAGATGGCCCCCAGGGTCACATCTCTAGCTATTGGCATGGACTCTTTGCTGCTTCATTTCAGTTGGAGCTGGGTGGGGCTGATCATCTCGGAAGACAAGAAAGGTGTTGAGTTTCTCTCAGAATTGAGAGGAGAAATGGACCGGAATGGAATCTGTGCAGCCTTTGTGGAAATGATTCCTGTGACTGAAAGGTCATATTACTCAAAGACATGGCCATACGATTTGCAAGTATAGGAAACAGAAGGGAATGTGGTTATCATTTATGGTGATGCCAACTCTCTCATAAGCTTGAGCTTTTCTACTTGGGAGTATTTAGTGATATGGAAAGTCTGGGTCACGACATCAGAGTGGGATTTTATCCACAGTGAGAGAGATTTCATCCTTGACACATTGCATGGTACTCTCATTTTTTCACACCATCGTAGTGAGTTTCCTGGCTTGTAAATTTTATCCAGACAGTTAACGCTTCCAAATATCCAGAAGACATTTACCTCACTATGTTGTGGTTTCCCTTTATTCCTTGCACGATTTCTGTCTTACTGTAAAACACTGGAGAATTGTCCACCTAATGCCTCCTTAAGATGGCTGCCTTGACAGACTTTTGACACAAGCATGACTAAATGGAGTTACAGTATGTAAAATGCTGTGTATGCTGTGCCTTGGAACCTTCACAAGATACTTCTTCAACAAGCAGATATGCAGCCAATGTGAAGTGGGGAAGGTCTGTTGTTTTGTCCCTGGCAGGTAAAGTCCCTTCGACTTAACAGAACGTACACTCTTAAAAGTGACTTTCTTATGGTTCCACAGGTGCTCAAACCAAGCAGTTAGGATTCTTTCTCCAAGAAAAGCACAAGAGTTTCTATACTTGTTTCACTCTCTAGGAGGTATATCTAGTCCTGGATAGTAAGTCATCTACAAAAAGGTTCTAGTGGCAACGAGGAATTGAGCTATGAGTCAATATCAATGCTTTGTGTTACAAAGGAGCACAACATCCTGCCTGCCTAACGTTTCAATAGGGAATATCCTATCTTCTCACATGAAGCTACTCAATGACAAGAAGAAGAGAACTTGTCCTCTATGTGCCTATCTGGTGCTGAACATCATAGTGAATACTTTACATAAATGATCTCATTTAATTCTTCAACAACTTTAGGTATTGCTAACATCATTTTGCAGATTGATGGTCTGGGAAAAGTCAGAGAGTGCATGAGGGTGGTTAGATTGGACTTTATACTCGAGATTTGTCTGAATCTTATCACCACTGATCATCTTGATATTCTTGTCTTTAGGCATTTTCTCTTGAAACTAACTGATGTTTTAGAAACATTATGATATTTTAAATCTCCATATGATTTCATTTGCTTTACTTCATTGGATACTTGCAATAAAGTTACATTATGAAGCAAGGATTACAGACAATGAAAGGCTGTCCCCAATTCAGGGTTTTTCTCTTTAACACCCGGGCCCACTTCACCACAGGATGATGTGTCTCTTTTATCAGCACCCCTTTCTGAGGAACATAGAATTTAACAATCCTGCTGGTGACTCAGTGAATTTGGCTGATGAAGGAAAATCAGATTCAGATTAAACTATTCTCAACTTTTGGAATTTTCCCGAAGGTCTTGGACTTAAGGTGAAAGTAGGAGAATATTCCCAACATGCTCCACGTGGTCAAGAATTGTCTTTATCTGACGAAGTGATTGAGTGGGACACAAGAATTACTGAGGTGGGTTGAACCCAATCACAATTACTTACACCATACATTAATAACCAAAATCTTGTGGAGTTTTGTGTCCCCTCAGAGCTTCATAAAGGGCCACATATGCGAATTTAACAATTCACTTCCAACTGAAGTAAATTTTTCATTTACCAACAATCCAAGATGGAAGCAAGACCTTCATAAGCAAAAGATTGCAATTTGCTAAAGTTTCAGAAAGTGGTTAGTAATTTTCAGGAATAATTTTTTTTAAAACATTAAGTTGTGTACATGTTTTCTAGAGATAATGTTATTGCACACTTAGTACACTACAGTATAGTGTAAACATAACTTCTTTATGCACTAGGAAATCAAAAAATTGTTGTGACTCACTTTATTGCAATATTTGATTTATTGCGGTGCTCTGGAAACAAACCCACAGTATTTCTGAGGTGTACCAGTGTTTTATATCATACAATAAGCATGGCGTCCAACCAATGAATTGGATTTAGGTATTTCAAGATTAAGTTTGTTAAGGCCCAATACTCTAAAACACTCTACTTACTTGAAAATTAGGAAAAAGTCACAGCTGTTACCAAGTGTTATCTGATTTTCTCCAAACTCCACACTCTGCATGCAGTGAGAGTTGCAGTCCGGGATTCAGAAAGAGCCCTCAAGAGAGAAATGCTGTCTATTGTTTTGCTTGCATTCCCAGCCCAGAGAATGTGATTTGCAATGAGATAGGTGAGTATATGCCTTGCAGCGAAATTCTCCACTTCTATTTTTTTTTTGAAGGGAAACCTTTGTCCTGAGCTGACTAACATCTGTTGCCATTCCTGCTCTTCTATTATTGTCCTCAAAACTGTAGTACATAGTTGTATATCCTAGTTGTAAATCATTCTAGTTCTTCTACGTGAGCCACCACCACAGCATGGCAATTCATAGAGAGATGGTGTGGTTCCATGACCAGGAAACCAACATGGGTCACCGAAGTGGTGAGCACTGAACTTTCACCACTAGGCTATCAGGGCTGGCTCTCCACCTCTCTTTTGTATGCACGGTTCTCCCAAAGAAACGGGAAAGCTCTGATGAGGACTGCAGGGTCCAAATGTTGCCTTCCTCCATTTAGTAATTTAACTTTTATAGCCAATAATATTTCCTCCCAAAATGATACTCTCTCTCTCTACCTTGAACTAGCTTGCTTGTCTCATTTTAGCATCATTGCAGGCATTATGATCTCAACGAAACCCTTTACGACCACTCCACAGTAACTAACTTCAATCTCTCTCATGGAATCTAACACATGGTATTGTAGTCCTTACTTTTCAGCTTCTTTAAAGCTACATTTAGATCACGTTGAACAAATCTTTATTTTTCCAGTGTCTGCTGCTTGTCTTGGCACAGAGCAGGAGCTCAGAAAGGTTGTGTTTGATTTAAGAAGTAAGTATTTCCATGGTGTACAATGAGCTTATGGTACAGCTTGGTTTCTGATCTCCTCGAGGTCACAGGTGAGTAGGGGAGACAACATGCAGTGATGTGAATTCAAGGTGGTGACATAGGGCTGCAATATAGGTACGCAGAGATCCATGGGATGAAATAAGTGATAGTATATATGTTTGTGGGGAGGGAAGTGTCATGGACTTCTTCATAAAGGCAATAGCATTAGTATTATATAAGACTAATGAAGGCGGATTAAATTCTTGGTGGAACTCTTAGAAATGGCAGAAACTGGCAAATTAGCCCTGCATTTAATATTCTAGGGAGCTGAGAAAAGGTTCAACATGACTAGAACACAGACAATGTGGGTTTGGGAGTTGGGTCATGAAGTAGAAGAGGGACAGAAAACCAACACTGAAGATTTTTCATACAATAATTAACATCTTGGAATTACTCAGATTTATCATATTAAACGGTGCAATGTTGGAATCCCCTCAATGGTGGCATTATCTAATTTTATTTCTGTGATTGATATGAAGCTTAATTTCACAACATCTTTTGTATAATTTCAATTTTTTTGAAATGTACTGAGATTGATGATACAGTCTGGCATATCGTCAATTTGGATAAAGCTTCCACGTGCACATTTGGCGTGTGGTAAGTTTGGGTATATGTTCCATATGCACATCTAAAGAACACTACATCCACTAACTTCAATTCCTACATGCTTGGAGATTAATAAATACTCTTTTAAGCAACGGATGATTAATGAGTAAACTATGATGGAAATTAGAATGTATTTCCAATTAAAAATACCGTTCATCAAATCTTATGGGGTGGAATTAAATCTATCCTTAAAGAGAAATGTAGAATCCTAAATTATATATATTTATATATTATTGTGTATATTTAAATAAAGAAAGGTTGAATTTCTAAGTTCTAAGCATTCATCACAAACTAGAAAAAGAGCAGAAAAGTAAACACAAGGAAAAGAGAAAACACAAAATGATATATATTAGAGGAAGTGTTAACAAAATAAAAGACAAACATCAAAAGGATAAATAAAACTAAATTTGATTCTAATAAATGACAAATATGCTCAATAAAATCCTAGTACTAGTGTTCAAAAAAAGAGAAAAATTGCAACAAAATAATACCAAGGCTGAAAAGAGAGTAATCTGTGCAGATCATATGGAAAAATTTTAACATGAAGAAAACATAAATAACATCATGTTGATACAATGAAAATTTAGAGGATATTCACAAATTTCTAGGCAAATAAAAGTTACCAAACTGCTTCAAGAAAAAATGAAAAATCTGAATATTGCCATACCTATTACAGAAATTGAGACCATCCTTTAAAACATTTATACAAAATTTTATTGTAAGCTATTTATTTGGTATAAAGCTGATGAATCTGCCCAAATATTCAAGAAAAAATTAATATACATCTACTCAAACTCTTCCAGAGAATAGGAAAATCAGAAAACTTTTTGACTCACTTTGAGAGACGAGATTAACATTGGTAACAAAATCTAACAAAATCATTGCAGGAAAGGAAATTACAGGCCACTCTCTTTCTTGGATTAAATTCATTGATACTAAAAAAAAAAAATCAAATCATATCAAGGTTCCAAATCTAGCCATATTTTATAAGAAGGACATATCATAACCAAATTAGGTTCATGCAATGTAATTCAGTACACTAATCTTTGAAAAAAGAGAAATAATAATCTCAATAACTGTAAGAAAAACTAGTAAAATTAAACACCTATTCATATTTTAAAACAAACAACAACAACAGAAACAACACTCACCAAATCAGGAACAGAAGGAAACTCTCTTACTCCCATACACAGTAGTCACAGAATGGAACTTTATGTTGCACTGTTGAAAACAAGGATAAGAGAAAAATGTTCAACATCACTGCCTCTATAAGCCGTTAGGCTGGAGGTCTTGCCTGATACAATATTGGCAGGAAAAGAAATAAAAGGAATAATTTACTTCAAGGAAGAAGTAAAATTGATGTTATCTTCAGATGATATTATGGTATAAATGTAAAAACCATATAAATTAAGGTATTAACTGAGTTTATTGACGGCTGAATACAAGGTTCATATAGAAAGTTTTGCTTCCATGTACCCGTCATAAGCATTCAAAATTTAAATTTTAAAAAACGACATTTACAACATCTTAAAGTATGAAGTACCTAGAAATAACTTTAATGAGACTTTCAAAAGATTTCTGTCCATAAAATTATAGAACAGCATTTAGAAAAATGGAGGAAGACTGAAAGAAGTGGAGGGATAAATCAAATTCGTGACTGAACAGACTCAAAATTCTACAGATATCAAAACTGTCCAAATTAATCTACAGCTTCCACGAAATTGCAGCTAAAATGATGACCCGTTCTGTGGAAATTACAATTGATACAATTCTTATGGAAATGATAAAGGAAAAACTTAAATAAGAAAATCTTGAAGACAGTGAATAGAGTGGGAGGACTTAGTCTACCTGACATCAAGTAATATAGCATCACAATAGAGGAGGTTCATCATGAGGGTAAACAAGAAAATCAACGGAACCAAATGGTAAATTCAGACACAAGCTGCTCATATAGGGACTCACGTATAGACGTCTGATTTACAAGGAAACACTGAGTAGGAGTGGGAAAATGAAAGACTTTTCAATAAACCATGTTGGGTAAATTGGCTGTCTTCATGAAGAAGACAATGACTCGCCAACCCTAACTCACACCATCCACAGAAAACGTTATCAGGCAGATTGTAGTTGTAAACGTGAAAAGTGAGAGAATTTAAAGGGACATAAAGAGGAAGGAGCAATGCCCTTGTAGAAGGAAAAAGCATGTATTGATACCTGCAGGGATGAGTGGGCACGGAACAGTTTCAGAACAACATGAAGATTTGGGAATGTTAAAAATCAGAGCAGAGGTAGTAGAGGTAGGCAAGACCAAGGTTATACAGTCTTTTTGGTCTTCCCAAGAGTTTGTCGGATTTTTTAATGGAGGCTAAACATGATCTCACTTACATGTAGAAGTATCACTTGTGATGCAGGACAAGGGCAGGGAACCTGAGTAAAAAGATCTTATGATAACATAGGAGAGAAGTGACTAAAATCTTAACAGAAGTGGTGGAAGTGAAATCGAGATGAAATGTTTTGGAGATCATTTTAGATAGTAGAAAGGGTCTCATTTTGAAACTCCCTAGGAGTGAGGTCTATGACTTTGTCATTTCTGTTTCCCTAGAACGTAGCATATTATCTGCCTCATGGAGGTTTTCCAATAACTGCTTGCTCATTGAATGAGTAAATCTAGGCCATAGCTTACAGGGGTATAGCTCAGAGAGACAGGGAGGATATTTGGTTTTCTGCTGAGAAAAAAGTGCTTTCATGAATATGCAAGATAAATACTGAGAAGGATAATAGCTTTGTTTACTTAACCATAAAGAAGATGGGCACTATTAACTGGGAACGGTTCTCTGTAGAGTATTCTGTTATTTGGTGCATGGAGCAACAAAGGAAAACAATTTTCTAAACTTACCCAATGTCTTCTTTGGGGGCATGCTAATAAGAGAGAGTGACTGAACCTGGGCTGAGGACACTTTGCATCTCTCCCCAGACATGGATCAGTGTGTGAAGTGTCCAGATCATCAGTAGGCCAAGAGAGAGCAAGATCGCTGCCTCCAAAATGCTGTGATCTTTCTGGCTTATGAGGACCCCTTGGGGATGGCCCTGGCCTGCACAGCTCTGTGCTTCTCTGTCCTCACAGCTGTGGTCCTGGGGGTCTTTGTGAAACAGCAAGACACTCCCATAATCAAGGCCAATAATCAGACTCTCAGCTACATCCTGCTCATCTCCCTCACCCTCTGATTCCTATGCTCCTTACTCTTCATTAGTCGTCCCAAAACAGCCACCTGCCTTCTTCAACAAATCACGTTTTTACTGTGGCTGTTTCCAGTGTCTTGGCCAAAAATATGATTTTGGTTGTGGCCTTCAAGGTCACTGCACCAGGGAGAAGGATGAGGCAGTGGTTGGTGTCAGGGAAACCTAACTTCATCATTCCCATCTGCTCCTTTATCAAGCTGAGTCTCTGTGGAATCTGGCTGGGAACCTCTGCTCCCTTCATTGACACAGATGCACACTCTGAACACGGCCACATCTTCATCGTGTGCAACAAGGGCTCGGTCACTGCTTTCTACTGTGTCCTGGGACACCTGGGCTTCTTGGCCCTGGGCAGCTTCACTGTGGCTTTCCTGGCCTGGAACCTGCCTGACACAAAATATCAAATAGGATTTATACTCAAAATGATATTTCCACTCAAATTGTGTTATTTAATGTGGTGTGCTTTGGGGCAGGTCAGTTACTTCTTCAGAGACAGTGGTAATGATAGACTGAAAAGTATTCTATAGAGATTAAATGAAACAAAGTATGAGAAACTGCTTTGTAAATTGCAAAGCAATCTATTTCAGCTAATTTTTCTAAAAATATTTTCATTTATACAATCCTTTTTGACTCTACGCAACCTACCTAGACTGAGTTTTACAATTTACTCAATAATAAAATGGGTCAAAATGCTTGAATATTAGAAATTTCATATGATTCAACTTAATAGGCCATCACAATATTTAATTTGGTTATAATTACAGCTAAATTTTCCATATTGCCTTACCATGTGCCAGGCACTCTAAGCATCTGACATGTAGTCCCTCACTTAATCCTCACAACGATGCTATGGAGACAATACTATTCACCCCTATTGTATGGATGAGGAATATTAGAAGTTACATAATTGACCAAGGTCACACAGCTGGTACCCAGGCAGTCTACCTCCAAAATCTCTTTTAGGGATCCATTAGAGGTCATGGTGCTTACATTGTAAAAGGATCACCCTGGTTCCTGGTTGACGAATGGACCAGAGGAGACTAAGCAAGAAAACACATGGGTACTGAAATGATCCAGTCAAGCAATTCTGAATACAGGATTTCGTTCCTTTTTAAGGCTGAATAATATTCCATTGTATGGATGCCCCAAATTTTCTTCATCCTTTCACCCACGGATTCACAATTATGTAGTTTCCATCCTTTGGCTATTGTGAATAATATTGCAGTTCATTTTGTCAAACGATTTCCTGGCACTAAGTGAGTTTGAAAAAAATCTTCTTATACACATTAGTTACTGTAATGAATTACCTTTCCAAATGTCTAAAGTTTAAATATTTGTCATTCTACAGAAATACCTTGCCTAACCATGATTTGTGTTGTTATCAGTTCATGAATGATCTAAGATTTTTGTACAAAAATTTGCTATAATGCCTTTTTTGCATGTATTCAGGAACTTTGCATAATATGGGTATTCCCTGATTCTTGATTTTTAGTAGAGTTTTCTAGTAAGCCTTTAGGATAGGAAGTATCTTCCTAGATGTGAGGCAGAGAGCCGAAAAATAATAAAGTGATTGCTATACTTAATTATATCAAAAGAAAACTGTCGTTTTGCTAAATTGTTTTTACACATCCTTTGCTTATTTGTAAGAAGGGCAAATATCATTTTACTAATGAAAAGAAAATTCAATAAACAATTTTAACATAAAACAAGATCTATTGAGAACTTATATGAAAATTTTAGCAATATGCTGTCACCAATTTCCTCATCTGCAAAATGGAGATAGATAATACCATCTTCCTTATGGGTTGCTGTGAAAATACTCAAGAGTAATGTATGTAAAATGCTTATCACCGTGTCGGTGGGAAAGTGATGTCACATTCATTTTTCCACCGGGATGATGACAGCTTTTTTTATGTTTGAAGTCTGTAGTTTTCAAAATATGTTCTACTGTTGTAAAGTGAATCCTTTTTACAAATTATTTGTAGAGTTAAATGATCCCTTCGGAATACAAATTCAGGCTCCCCTGAGTGTGCGTGTATGTGTGTCTATACGCACATCTCTCAAATAATACTTTAAGCCTTATAACGAAAAGCTACCTTCCCCACTCTTGACTCTGGTTCCAAAAACAACTTCTTTAATTTTCTGGTTGAAAATCTATATTTCTAAATTAACTACTCATATAGCTTTTTCATTTTTCAGCTTTTGACTATTTATAGTTTCTTCCTTCTCTGAAAAATCCAGCATGAAGTGTTCTTACATATGTTAAAAACATAATTCCCCTTGCCCAATATAACTATTTAATGAACTAGGATAAATCAAAATTCAATGTCTACTGTTTTATGACATAAGTGTTTACCATTTTATAGCATACAAATCTTATCCAAAGATGTGCTACATCAGATATTATGAATACATTTTCTTTCTCAATTTTTCCTTTGACCATTTAAATGGTAAAATTCTCTTGTTTCTTTGTTGTCTTCCTATGGATTCATCACTGGTTCATCTCCTTCCACCAGAAACTTAAATCTCTTCTCAGTAACTTCTGATGCATGAGACAATTCATGGGCTTCAGGTTTTGCTTGGGGACATCCCTCTTCGTCTTGAACATATACACAGGCCCACATATACACAGTATGTCTGGAAGGATAGAGGAGGAAAGGATGTTTATCTCTGTGAAAAAGGACTGGGAGACAGTGGTAGAGGGAGAATATTTTACTGACTTTGTACCACTCTTTGAAGTATTCCTATATGTGTATCTTCGACGTATTGGCATCCCTCTTCCCAGATTTTTAAAATTAACATAGCGTTATATCCTTATCTACTGGCTTGGGACTGCAAGTTGTAGAGAAATGTGAATATATGATCCAATTTTTAAACGAAATTAAGAACAACGAACACGCACAAAAATTTAGAATTCTAAATATGGGCACATCATTCTATTAGGCTGTATAAACGTGGGGAAAGGATTGAAGAACAGCTGTTCAACATCCAGCTACCTGTACAGTCTAGGGTCCCACGGAAAGCCCCGCCTCCAGCCCCACCCGTGGAGCTGATTTCCTCCCCCTGTGAAGTCTGCCTGACTTATTCCAGCCCAACCCCCGCCTCTTCCCGCCCCTCGAACTGGTCTCCGCCCACAACGTTCGGGCCTGGCTCCGCCCACAGCCTTGCCCACACCCACAGCCTGGTCCTGCTTCATTGCCCCACCCGTACCCTAGTTCCCGCCCACAGAACCGCCACCCGGGCCTGGTGTGACTCACACCCTTGTCCCCGCCCACAGCCCACCCTTAGAACTGGTTCCCGCACACAGCCCCGTCCCTAGATTTTGTCCTTGTCCCTGGTGCTCACCCAGCCCGCTTTCCAGCTTCGCACTCATTCTAGAAACTAGACACCTCCCCCGAGGCTGGGGTGCCCGGCCTGACCCGCTGGCCGCCTCAACTCGGAGCCCCCAAACTTTTGTCCCCCTCGAATGCCCGCCTGAGATCAGAAGCAGAAGCGCTGGCGGCGCCTTGGAGGGATGGGGCGTGTTTGCGCGGTGTGTCCCATCTTCTGGGCTCGAACTGGATTCCCGTGGACGTTTGCCCTCAGGGGCGGGGCGCGGTGAGTGGCAGACGTCCCGGCTGGATAGGGGTCCAGGGAGTTCCTGTGCTGCGGGCAACCCCGTCAGGGCCCAGCGTCCCTCCGTCCCCCCGCAGCCCCGTTTCACCCGGGCTGTTTGCTCAGGGCACCCGAGGCTGCTGTTCCTCCTGGTTTCGGGTGCCGCCATCCTCTCCTCAGAGTCCCCGTCACCATCCTCCTTTTGATTTTGTCCCCAGGGGGCTTTAGCTGCTTCTGGAGGCGGTGTTTGGGTTGTTACTAATGGGGGTGCTCCTGGCGTCTAGAGGGGGAGGCAGGAATGCTGCTCAGCGTCCTCCAGGGCCCAGGGCGGCCCGACAGAGAATTATCCGGCCCCAAATGTCAGTTGTGCCAAGGTTGGGAAATCTGCTCCAGGGCCTGAAAACCTCCTGAGCCCTGAATGAAGTGTGGAAAATGTTGACAAGTCAGCGAGTCATTTACAGGGTCCCTAAATGACAAGCTTGTTTAAAGGGTCCAGAGTCACCAAAAAATATCTGTCCAGTCAAGTGAGTTGAGCGACTCAAGTGCACACAGCACGAAGCTGCTTTCTCCCATCTTGGGCAGCAGGTGGCTAGATAGGAATCGGGAAAATCCAGTCACAGCCAACAGTTACAATTAAATCAGTAAACACAAAAAAAGAAAAGTGAATGGGGTGGCCTTTCCATCCAACACCATATAAAAGGCCTCAAAAGCTGGTATGCGCCTTATTTTCCCCCCTCAGACACAAAAAGCATCCGTGGAGCTCAAGTTTGAGGTGAAACCAGGCTCAGGGTCCACCCGTCCTCGCTGATCCATGGATTTCTGTGTGACCAGGTGAGTACCCTGTGGACCTGGTACCAATAGGTTCCGGCAGCCTCCGCTGTGCCGAAGACCTGCCAGTGGGCTTTCCTGTGCTCGGGTTGTCACCACATGGAGTCACTGAGAGTGAGGGTATCTTGAGAAAAATTATTGATGTTTGATGGATGGAAAGATGGTAAGCTGTGTGTGATTCTGTGTGGTAAATATTTCAGTAAGTACAGTTACATGCAAATAAGAACATATGAAACAAATGTAAATAACTGCAAATGTGTATTATAGTAGAAAATATAGATTTACTTGCATAATAGTCAAAAGTCAGAATTTATATATAATATAAATACAGAAATGTTTTGCGTGTGTATGTAGTATTAGAAGACATCCCATGAAATATTAGCAGGGATACTCAGCAACATTCCTTAGACCCATTCAATTTGACTTCTAAAGTCCTATAAATCCTCCACAAAAATTTGAAATAAAAGAGCATTCAGGGAAAAAGATGATTGGAACTTTGTATTAATAACAAATTTAAAATTGAATTTGCCAGTAGCCAGATTTATTTTGAACATTTTTTTCCTTATGACATTTCAAATCATTTGGAGGTATACTAAGCAACACTGTAGATTGAAGGGAAGGGCACTAGTCTCCAAAAAGACTATCTTCTCCACCTTGACTTCTAAAGGGAATTAACTTTGTTTCCCGAATCTTTTCTTGAAGAACAGTCTGGTGATTCATGTTGCAGAGAATCTTGTTAAATGATTTTGTATTTAGTTGTTGGCCTCTACTAATTGTGTTTGTGTGTGTGTGTGTGCCTTTTTCATTCTAGCTTTCCTGTGACGTTCTTGAGGGGAATGTGTGCTTGTCATGCAATAGATAGTCTTTGAGTGTATAAGTTATGGTGACCCACCATCCTCGTTTATTCAGAATGGATGGGTTTTCCCGGATACAGGATGTTTAGTGTTCAAACCAGGGCAGTCCTAGACAAACCAGGATGTTTCCTCATCTCATAAGCCAGGACCTGGGCCACATGCATGGGTTCCTGGAGAACCAGAGAGACCTTGTCCCACCTCCATGGAATTTATATTGTATTTGGGAATTTGGATTTTAGACAGTAAATGATGAGAGTGATGTGGGAGTTTGGCACAAGGGGAATAAACCTGAGGGGGTAGGGAAGCCCTCTTGAGAAGGACTGATATTTAGCTTGAGAGCTAGAGTTGGGACTGGATTTAGCTGGTCTGAAGGGTACATTGGAGTGAGGGTGTGGGAGTGTGTTCAAGAGAGCATTTCAGGTAGAGGGACCCGCATGAGGACACCCCTGAAGCAGAGAGCCTGTTGTGTCCATGAACTGAGAAGAGGGATGGATGAGCGGAGTCAACACAGGGGGAGAGGTGTGAGCCAGACCAGCGAGTGGGACATGCTGGACCAGGTCAGGTGTGACTTGGGACTCTTTTCTAAGACCAGTGGGAACACTCTGGAGAGATGCGAACAGATGGCTGATGTGATTGGCGTTTGGTCTAAGCACTTTGGTTAAAATGGACCTGAGGTTTAAGATTGAATACTTAAGAGGCAGGAGGTGTTGGGAAGAAGATTACGAGTGAGGTGATTGTTCCCTAGGTCTGGGTGATGGCTGTGGAGTAGGAAAGAAATAGAAAGAAAACAGCTTGGAGTGTAGAACCGAGAGTATGTAACGGTACGTTCTTGCCTGCATGTGTCCGATGGCACAGGGCACAGACTTTTCTCCTCGCTGCTGTCCCTGTAGACCTGCAGGCGTCCCCTCATCCAGGTCTGTGTGTTCATCCCACTTGGCCACTCACAGGCCTCCTTCCGCATCCTAAAGGAAGTCAGGCCTTACTTGTGAGGGGGTTGTCTCAGACGGGAGACACTGAGGAGAGCCCCTCCACACATCAGAACAGCCCATTCAGCCTCTCCCTCAGCCTCCTCCCTTCCACTCTCCCACTTTCCACACCCAGAAGGACACCTGCTCAGTATTGCACAGCCCCATGTTCTTCCTCCACCAGGCTTGAGAAGGGTGGGGCAGCCAGCGGGGTGGACACCGTCTGCACCTTCCACTCTGAGCCCCGCAGGTCCTGGGCTGGACAGAGAGCGACTCTACTGGGAGCTGAGCCATGAGAACCTGGGCGTCACCTACCTGGTTTCCCTCACCCTGGACGGGGACAGCTTCTACGTAAGTGGTGAGGGGCTGGGCTACAGCCATGCTCTCTCTGCCAGTCAAAGTTCTGTGTTGCCTCCGTTGCTCTAAAGTGAGTTTTGATCCATCTCTCTCTCCTTCTGGTCGGGGTTCAGTCTTCTCACCACGGTGTGACTGCTGGGTTCAGCCACCTTCCACCTAGTTGCCACCTCCTTGAACACCCTCCCATCTTCCCCTCTGCTTTTCCCTCTGCTTTTCTCACAAACGTCCCTACATCCTCCTCACCCTTAATCCTTTATGTTCACCCCAACACTTGCTCAGCTCCTCTCGCCTTCTCTCCACAGGTTATACCTATTAAGCCGCAGCCCCGACTACCACCAGTGAGTATTCCTGGCCCTGATGTCCTGGGTCCCATCGCATTTGGGGTTGGGGAGCACTTGTTCTCCTTCACCCGCTGTCCTTGGTGAGGGAAGGACCTGGAAGGGCCCTAACTCATCCCTTCTCTCTCTCTTGGGTTCTGGTGGAGAGTCCCATCCCAGGGTGAGAAAGCCTTAGACACAGACAGGTTCTCCACCACATTCTGACCCCACATGGTTTTCACTTTTATTCTCCTGAAGCCCCACCCTTGGTCCTCCTTTTCCAGGTATCACATCCGTCTGTCCAGTTTTCTGCCCATCCATCTGTCTCTCCTCTGTGTTCAGTCTCTCTTATTCACCCATCTCACTCTCTCATCCACAGGCTTGCTCATCCCTCTACTCACACAGGGACCCGTCCCCTCACTCTCATTTATGCTTCACCTGTGAATGGTGGTCCTGGGACAGCCACTGCTGGAGCCCGGGTGAGCCTGGAAGCTCCTCCCACTCTGTCCCTCCCTGATGACAGCCCTCTCCACAGCTCCCTAGCCGGCCACCACATCCCTGCATACTTGATCATCACCTGTGCCACCAGAAGCCACCACAGGTATCTGGGGGTGCCTTTTCCTTCCCAAGAGAAGCTCTCCAGCCCCTACTAGCCAGTTGTGATCCAGGAGCTGGGAAGCCAGGGTGTGAAATTTTGGTTTTAGGACAATCATGATGATCACAAAGATTATACCAACGATTCTGTCAAAGGCCAGGCCTCAGAGAGCCCCTAGTCTTGTGAATTAACACACCATTATAACACAATGTGGGAGGTTTTGGGGAGTGGCACCTGGCATAATTTGGAGGGGAAGAGCTTGCTAGAGAAAGTTTCACCAGAATGGAGTCCTTAAGAATGAGTAGGAAAGACCCTGGCAAATAGAGGATGAAGAGTTTTCCTGGCAGAGGGGATTCCATGAGCAAAGGCTCCAGCCAGAAACAACATGCCATATGGGGAGAATTGAAACAAATTTGGGTTGTGTGAAGCATGAAGTTTAACTCGCAGTAGATGGATAAAATGAGACTGAAAGGTCAGCAGGAGCCAGATTGAGTAGAGCCTTGAGTGCCAGGTCAAGAAGGTTGAACTAAACACTGAAGGCCATAGGGAGCCATGGGTGGTACTAGAGCAGTGGTGGCCCTAGTGAGGTATTCATTTCAGAAAAATTCTTCTAGTAGTCCATGTAGAACATCCTTTAGACAGAGCATCCATTGTGCCTGCTAGGGTGTTGGTCTGGGTGAAGAAAGTTAAGACTTGAGTTGGGACAGGGATGGAGTGTATGTGAGGACGAGTGTGAAAGGTGAATGAGTGTTACTGGAAGGGAGGAGGAGCTGAGCAGATATGCTGGTTCTGACTTGGGTGACCACACGGGTGGGTGGTGGTGCCACTGTGAGAGAAGACGACAGATGATAATGAGTGCAGGACTCTGGTGTGGTCTCAGGCCAACTCTCAGTGATGGCCTTCGCTCTCCTTCTCATCTTGCAGCTTTGGGGCACAACCTGAAGACTCTCACAGTCAATGTCACCATCTCCACCTTCTGCTATTCATCAGACAGGAGCAACAGCTCAGCCACGTTCAACTCCACTGAGAGGGTCCTGCAGAGCCTGATGAGACCCTGGTCCCAGCAGCTCCTGGTGGGTTAAATCCCACCCAGCCCTTCCCCCAACCCCTGTCCCTCCTGCCCATCCTCCTCCTCCTTCCTCCCCAGCTGGACCCTTGTTCAAGAAGAGCAGCCTGGGCCCCTTCTCCTTGAGTGGCAGACTGTTCTCCCTCAGGTAAGACCCTCCCTTGAGCACTTGCCCCTAATGACAACTTTTGTGACCATCCCTCTCTCAGTTTCCCCACTCACGTCCCATTTCCTCCTTCCTGTTCTGGCCCAAACTCCAGAGGTTTCAGGACCTCTCTCTAGATTCACCACGTCCCTCTCTCCCCAGGCCTGAGAAGGATGTGGCAGCCACCAGTGTGGATGCTGTCTGCACCCACCACCCTGACCCCGTGGTCCACCATGCCTCTGTGCTGGGAGCTGAGAGTCTCCACCTGTCGGCTCTTCCTCTCAGTGGCTCCAGGCTCTGCACCCTGGATTTTATGCATGCAGAGAGAACACCAGCTACATTTCCGCAGCATCAGCTGGACCCTCAGCAACCCGGAGCCCACATCCTCGGAGTACACCACCCTGCAGAGAGACACATAGGACCAGGTGGATTCTCTCCTTTCCAGTCTCTCCTTGCCCTGAGTGCACCCTCATTCCTCTGCCTGACTTACATCTGTTACATTATTGTTTCAAACCTTCACTTTCCCTGCATGTCTGGGTTTTCTCACTTTCCAGAGGTGATGTCCTAGCTGCCTTCCCCATTTCTCACGTGGGTAAACTGAAGGTCAGAAAGGGGAGTATTTTGCCTAAGGTCACACAATGAGTTAGGGGCAGAGCCAGGATTTGAAGTCAGGTCTCCATTGCCCCAAGGTCTGTGATCTTTCACTGGCGCCAGCGGCCCCCTGAGTCCCCAGGAGATATCCATCTCACCCACTCTCCTTCCCATTTATTCTACGTCACCAAGCTCTACAGAGGCAGCCAGCTGTGAGACATATTCCACTCCTGCCTCGTGACCGACTTGATGTAGGTTGAGGAGATTGGAAGCATTGGTTGAGCTGATGGCTGATGTCTCTGAGCTCCCGGGACACATCCTTGATCTGGAAGTCAATTACATGGTGCCCATTCTCCCCCACATCCCTGTCAGCTAATCCTACCATCTCCATCCATAGGTTTTTGGGGGTTGAGAAAAGCATTAACATTTGAGGCCACCAACCTCCAGCATCCTCCTCCTCCCCCTCTTCTGGAGACTTTCAACAAATATCAGCAGTCTAACTGTGCTCTCCAATAGTGAAGCCACTAACCACATGGGGCAATTTAAATTTTTTATAAACCGTTAGGAAAAGATTCACATATTGTGTGTGGGGGGGGTTGTATTTTTTAGGTTTTTGTATATACAATGTCTTCTCCTCTGCAAAACAAATAGTTTTACCTCTTCCCTTCCAATCTGGGTTTCTTTTATTCCTTTTTCTTGCCTAATTGCCCTCATTAGAACCTGTAGTACCTCTTATTAACATATGAAATGAGGGAAGACATCATTGTCTTGTCCCTGGTCTTAGGGGGAAATTTTCAGCCTTTCACATTGAATATGGTGTTAGCCTTGAGTTTTTCATCGATGCTATTTATAAGTTGAGAAAGTTTTTTTCTATTCCTAATTTGTTGTGTGTTTTCTTTTTTAGGCATGAAGGGCGTTGTATTTTGTGAAATTCTTTTCTATATATATGGTTGAAAATACGTGGTATTGGCCCTTATTCTATTAATATGGTGTATTATATAATCAAGTTTTCAGATATTAAGCCAACCCTTCAACTAGAGGTGAGAGATTAAGATGTTCTCAAGTCTGTCCTGGGCCTGCCACATCCCTGAGCCTTTGTGGCCTTCTAGATGCCCACAAATACACTGCAGCTTTCAAAGCCCCCTGTGGACATCTCATTCCCCCAATTTTTCTTCTAAGTTTTTGGCTCACCTCTTACCTGCCTCAGCTGGAATCACTCCCTCAGGCCACTACAATAGAAAACAATTAGCGCTGATTGTTTTCACCAAGTGCCTTGGGGACCAACTTTCCACCATGGGCAAGCTCTGAGTCAAATAAGGACAAGCCCTGAACATGGCGATTTTCAGGGAGCTACCAGGCAGGTCAGCTAGTGACAGTTCGATGGGGATGGTTCTTTTCAGAGCTCTAAACCCATTATGGCTGCTGGGCTGCTGGTTGTCTCAGCTACCATGGTTCGAAGACTGATAGTTTTCAAAGTTATGGAGGATATTGTGAGAGCAGGATGGGAATAGTGAAAGTTATAGTGCCACAAAATTTGCTACCTTTATCAAGATTCCACCGTGTGTCTTCACTAAACCCTCCTCAGATTCTTACAAGCCGTTGATTAATTTCTAGGCTTCTGAAAATTTGATTTTGACCATTTTTACCAGTGTTCTCATGGTTTTTATGCATTTTCAAAAGTCCTTACTCCAAAATTTCAAAAATGTTCTCCCTGTGGTTATTTATTTATAAATTACTTACTTGAAATTAAATTACATGAGAAATTCAGTTCCTCACTCACACTAGCCACATTTTAAGTGCTCGATAACAACATGGGGCTAATAATGAGTGTATTTGGGAGTGCAGACTTATGTTTACATTACTGCAGAAAGTTCTCTTGGACAGGACCCAGAGGCAGGGTACGTAAAATCAGGGTAGAATTCCAGACACCCTTGTTCATCCTTTGTGCCCTTCCAGGTCTGTCCCCCACAGTAACTACACTGGAGTAGACTCCCTGTGTACCTTGCCACCTTGGCACAGAGACTGGACAGAGTTGCCATCTATCAGGAATTCCTGTGGCTGACCCAGAATGGTACCCAGCTGCAGAGCTTGACCCTGGACAGGGAGAGTGTCCTTGGGGATGGTAAGGTTCCCTGGTCATTGGGAAAGGAAGTGAGACCTTTCTGGGGACTCTGGATGCCTGGGGCTGAGAGAGCATTGAACTTTCTCAGGCTAGCAGGTAGTAGCACAGTCTCCCAGTCTTTCCCCACCATTGAGAGAGAGAAAAGGACACCAGTGTAATATAGGAGGCCCTCACCTTCTCCTAGACAGCTCTGTGACCTCAAACTAGTCACCGCCCCTCTCTAGACATTTGTTTCCTTATCTCTGCACTGACAGCCACTGAGCCAGATTGTCAGTGAGGGCCTCCAGCTGTGTGTGAAGCAGACTTACAGGTTTGGGGGTGAATGTGTTTCCTGATCCACAGGCTATAGTTTGCCAAGTCCCACTCTAGATGAGCACCAATGCTCTAGAACTTTCTGCAGTGGTGGGATGTTCTATATCTGTGCTGTCCAGTGCATAGCCTCACGTGACTGTTGAGTGCTCGAAGAATGATATTGTGACTCGTCTTTATTGTTACTGATTTTTAACGTTACTGAGGTACTAGAATTTTTATTTTATTTAACTAAAGTTAATTTTAATTCAAAAAGAGACTTGTTGCTGCTGCATATCAGACAGCACACCTCTAAGTGGTTGTCTGGGTAGACGTACACGTAGGGGGACCTGCACCCATCCCCCCATGCCCACTGGGTGCTGTGTGTCCTCCCCTCCTGGATTTTATGTTGTAGCTGGCAATGACAAGAATAGAGAATTGAAACTTATCAATTATTTGATGTGAACAAACTCATACTTGCAGGCGGAAATCAGAAAAGACTTCCTGCAGGAAATTACATTGTAGGTTAATCCTAGAAAATGAATATTAAGCAAATAGATAAAGGAGAAGGGGCTGATGTGTTTCTAGGCACAGAAGAACACTTTTCAGTGTGAATTTACAAATTTAGAGAGATCCCATATGCTTGCCAACTGTGATGACCCATTCTCCCCACGGCCGTTGTAAGAAAGTCCATTCAAATTCAGTCCTCTGTGCCCAGAGGTATGAATTTGGTTTAATTAATTACACTTTTGTTCTGTGATAATGGCCTTGGATTTTGTAGCAAAGTGTGCTCACTTTTTAGAGATGGAACTAAAATGGGGTGAAACATCATGATGTCTACTTGACTTTAATATTTCATTGAATACGTGGGATGAATCAAATGTGGCAAGTGTTAATAATTTATACATTGATGAAATATTGTTTTAATTGGATGGAATATACATTGGTAAATCTAGATGATGGATGTTTATGAGACTGTTCCCTTTATTTTTCTGTGTGTCTAAAAAGTTATATTAAAAAGAGTGAAACACACTCACATGCATTCTCCATTTTATTCACTTCCAGAATATTCTCCCAACAGAGATGACACCTTGATTGTGAAGCCTGGTAAGCCTGCAGGAAGCCCCAGCCCATGGTAGGAGACGAGTACCTTGAAGCTGTGCCTCATCGAAGAGAACCATGTGAACAGGTTTTTGGATGATGAGGAAAGTTGGCCAATCCTTGTCAAGGATGGTTGAGGCACAGTGGGGTCAGCAGGAGTCCTGGGGTGATGACGGGAGGTGGTTCACCCCACCACTTGTCTCCCCAGACCTCCTTTTCTGGGCCCTCATCCTCATCTTCTTGGCGGAACTCTTGGTGCTTATACAGGCCTGACCTGCTCTCTCCTGGTAAGACATGACGTGTTGCTTGTCTTCTTACTATTAGGTTGTAAGAGCTCTTTATATACTATAAATACACGTCCTTTTCTAGGGATATGTTTTGCAGATATTTTCTCCCAGTCTGTGCTTGGCTTGCTTTCTCCTTCACAACTAGAGTCATTGGGGATATGTAAGTGACAGTCATCATGAGATTCCACCACACTTGAGAATGGCTATAATTAAAAAGACTGACTATAGCAAGAGTTGTTGAAGATGTCAAGTCACTGAAACTCTCATCGAGTGCTGGTGAAAAATAGCTTGGATGCGGCTTTAATAATTCCATACGTCTACCCAGGCATTCCTCTCCTAGGAATCCATCCAAGGGAAATAAACCCATATGTCTATACACAGGCTTGTACACACGTGTTGATAACAACCTATTTATAGTAGACAAAAACGGAAAACAACACAAATGTCCATCTACTGGTGAACGGATATGCAAAGTGTGGTATATCCCCACCTTGGAATACTATTCAACCATAAAATAGAATGAATTATTTTTTCTTTTTTAATTATTTTATTGAAATTATAAAGGGTTTTAACATTGTATAATTTCGGGTGTTCATTATTATTTGTGACATTCTGTATAGACTGCATCGTGCTCAGCACCAGTAGTCTAACTTTTATCCATCACCATGCATATGTGGCCATTTAACTCTTTCACTCAACACCCAGCCCCCTTCCCCTCTGGAAACCACTAATCTGTTCTCTTTATTCTTGTGTATGTTTATATTCTACATATGAGTGAAATCGTGAATATTTGTCTTTGTCTGGCTTATTTCATTTAACGTCATACCCTCAAGGTCCATCCAGGTTGTTGCAAACAGGACAATCTTGTCTTTTTTTTCTGGCTGAGTAGTATTCCATTGTATATAATACATACCACATCTTCTTTATCCATTCATCTGTAGCAGGGCACTTGGGTTTCTTCCATGTCTTGGCTATTGTGAATAATGCTGCAGTTAACGCAGGGGTGCATAAATCTCTTTGAATTGTTGATATCAATTTCTTCGGATAATACCCAGTAGAGGGATAGCTGGAAGGTATGGTATTTGTATTTTTGTTTTTTTGAGAAATCTCCATACTCTTTTCCCTGGTGTCTGCACCAGTTTGCACTCTGACCAGCAGTGTGTGAGGGTGCTCTTTTCTCCTTATCCTCTCCAACATTTGTTATTTTTTGTCTTGGGAATTATGGCCATTCTAACAGGTGTAAGGTGAACTCTCATTGTAGTTTTGATTTGACTATCCCTAATAATTATTGATGTTATACAACTTTTCATGTGTCTGATGGCCTTCTATATATCTTCTTTGGAAAAATGTCTGTTCATATCCTCAGCCCATTTTTAGATTGGATTGTCTTTTTTTTGTTGTTGGGTTGTATGAGTTGTTTATATATTTTTGAGATTAACCCCTTGTCAGATATATGATTTGTAAATATTTTCTCCCAGTTGGTGGGTTGTCTTTTTGTGTGTTTTTTTTTTCCTTGTGAGGAAGATCAGCCCTGAACTAACATCCGAGCTAATCCTCCTCTTTTTTCTGAGGAAGACCGGCTCTGAGCTAACATCTATTGCCAATCCTCCTCCTTTTTTTTTCCCCCAAAGTCCCAGTTGATAGTTGTATATCATAGTTGCAAATCCTTTTAGTTGCTGTATGTGGGACATGGCCTCAGCATAGCCGGACAAGTGGTGAGCCTGTGCGCGTCCGGGATCCGAACCTGGGCAGCCAGAAGAGGAGCGCGCGCACTTAAACATTAAGCCATGGGGCCGGCCCTGTCTTTTCGTTTTGTTCATCATTTCCTTTGCCTTGCAGAAGGCTTTTAGTCTCATGTAGTCCCATTTGTATATTTTTTCTTTTCTTTCCCTTGCTGGAGTAGACATGGTATTGGGAAGTGTGCAGCAAAGACCGACGTCAAAGACTGTACTGGGTATATTTTCTTCTAGGAGTCTTATAGTTTCAAGTGTTAGATTCAAATTTTTTATCCATTTCGAGTTAATTTTTGTGTATGGTGGAATATAATGTTCTACTTTCATTCTTTTGCATGTGTCTGTCCGGTTTTCCCAACAACATTTATTGAAGAGACTTTCCTTTCTCCATTGTATGATCTTGGCTCCTTTGTGAGAGATTAACTGACTACAGATGTGTGGTTTTCTGTCTGGGCTTTCAGTTTTGTTCCATTGATCTATGAGTCTGCTTTTGTGCCAGTACCATGCCATTTTCATTACTATAGCTATGTAATATATTTTCAAGTTAGGATTATGATGCCTCCAGCTTTGTTCTTTCTTCTCAGGATTGCTTTGGCTGTTTGAGGCCTTTTGTTATTCCATATATATTTTAGGATTCTGTGTTCTATTTCTATGAAGAATGTCATTGGGATTCTGATAGGGATTACATTGGATCTGTAGATTACTTTAGGTAATATGGACATTTTAACTGTGTTTATTCTTCCAATCCATGTGCATGGAATATCTTCCCATTACTTCAGATCATCATTGATTTCTTTCAATAATGTCTTACAGTTTTCATGGTATAAGTCTTTAACCTCTTTGGTTAAATTTATCCCTAGAAACTTTTTTCTTTTTGTTGCGATTGTAAATGAGATTGTATTCTTGAGTTCTCTTTCTGTTAGTTCATTATTAGAGTATAGAAATGCGACTGATTGGGGTAAGTTGATTTTGTACGCTGCAACTTTGCTGTAATTGTTGATTATTTCTAATAGTTTTCTGATGGATTCTTTAGAGTTTTCTATATTTACAATCATGTCATCTGCAAACAGCAAGAGTTTCCTTTCTTCCTTTCCAATTTGGATTCCTTTTTTTTTTCTTTTTCCAGCCTAATTGCTCTGGCCAAAACCTCCAGGACTATGTTGAATGGGAGTGGCGAGAGTGAGCACCTTTGTCTTCTTCCTGTTCTCAGAGGAATGGCTTTAAGTTTTTCACCATTAAGTATAATGGTGGTTGTGGGTTTGTGATATATGACCTTTGTTGTGTTGAGGTACTTTCCTTCTATACCCATTTTATTGAGAGTTTTTATCCTAAATCGATGTTGGCTCTTGTCAAATCCTTTCTCTGCATCTGTGGAGAGGATCATGTGATTTTTATTCCTCATTTTATTAATGTTGTGTATCACATTGATTTGCGGATGTCGAACCATCCCTGCATTCCTGGTATAAATTCCACTTGATCATCTTATATGATCCTTTTAATATATTGCTGTGTTCGATTTGCTGATATTTAGCTGAGGATTTTTGCATCTGTGTTCATCAGCGATATTGGCCTATAATATTCCTTCTTTGTACTATCCTTGTCTGCTTTTGCTGTCAGGGTGATGTTGGCATCATAGAATGAATTAAGAAGTGTTCCATCTTCTTCAACTGTTTGGAATAGTTTGAGAAGCATAGGTATTAAATCTTGTTTGAATATTGCGTAGAATTCTCCATAAAAGCCATCTGGTCCTGGACTTTTGTTTTTTGGGAGTTTTTTGATGACCATTTCGATGTCTTTACTTGTGACTGGTCTGTTCATTTATTCTATTTCTTCTTGAGTCAGTTTTGGGAGGTTGTATGAATTTATCTATTTCTTTTAGGTTATCCAATTTGGTGGCATGTAAGTTGTTCAGTGTATTCTCTTACTGTCCTTTGAATTTCTGTGGTATCTCTTGTAATTTCTCCTCTTTCATTTCTAATTTTATGTCTTTGAGCCTTCTCTCTTTTTTTCTTAGTGAGTCTGGCTAAGAGTCTGTCAGTTTTGTTTCAATCTTCTCAAAGAACCAGCTCTTTGTTTCATTGATCCTTTCTACAGTATTTTTAGTCTCTATTTCATTTATTTCTGCTCGAATTTTGATTATTTCCCTCATTATGCTGATTTTGGGCTTCATTTGTTCTTCATTTTCTGGTTCTATTAGGTGTAGTTTAATGTTACTTATTTGGTATTTTTCTTGTTTGTTGAGGTGCGCTTGTATTGCTATGAATTTCCTTCTTAAAACTTCTTTTGCTGCATCCCATAAGAGTTGTTTTGTTGTCTTTTCATTTTCATTTGTCTTCAGGTATTTTTTGATTTCTCCTTTGATTTGTTCATTGAGCCAATGTTTCTTCAGTCGTGTGTTCTTTAGTCTCCACATATTTGTGACTTCCCCATCTTTTTTCTTGTAGTTGATTTCTAGTGTCATAGTACTGTGGTCAGAAAAGAAGCTTGATATGATTTCAATCTTAAATTTATTCAGTCTTGCCTTGTTTCACAACATATGGTCTATCTTTGAGAATCTTCCATGTGCACTTAAGAAGAATGTGTATTCTGCTGTTTTGGGAGGGTATCCTCTCTCTATATCGATTAAGATCATCTGATCATATGTTTCATTTAATTCCACTATTGTTGCCATTCTCTGCATCATCTATCCATGGATGTAAGTGGGGTGTTCAGGTCCCCTGCTATTATTGTGTTGCTGTAAATTTCTCCCTTTAGGTCTATTAATAGTTGCTTTATATTCTTTTGTGCTGCTGTGTTAGGTGCATACATCTTTATAAGTGTTATGTCCTCTTGGTGGAAAGTCGCATTTATCATTATATACTGCCCCTCTTTGTCTCTCATAGTCTTTTTGATCTTGAAGTCTGCTTTGTCTGATATAAGTATGGCAACACCTTCTTTGTTTTATTTGCCATTTGCTTGGAGTATTGTCGCCCATCCCTTCATTCTGAGCCTGTTTGTTTTTAGAGCTGAGATGTGTTTCCTGGAGGCAGCATATTGTTGGGTCTTGTTTTCTAATCCACCCCACCACTCTGTGTCTGTTGCTTGGAGAATTCAATCGATTTACATTTAGAGTGATTACTGATACATGAGAACTTAATCCCACCTAATCCATATTTCCATTGTTTCTCTTCCTTTGTGTTTCTGACTACCATTTCATTTTGGGGGTTTTCTGTGGAGGTTTTCTCTTTTTTTATGATCTATGGCTCTGCTCTGATTTTTTGTTTGCTGGTTACTGTGAGGTTTGTATGAAGATCTCATAGATGAGATAGTCCATATTCTGATAGGCTCTTATCTCCATTAGTCTAAGCAGGTTCCATCCCTTTCCTCTTCTCCTTCTGAGTTATTGTTGTCAAAAGTTATTCATTTTTGAGTTGTGCATTTGTGACTAATTTGAAGTGTTTATAGTTACTTTTGATGCTTTCCTTCCCTTCTTCTTTTAAGTTATAATTAAGTATTTGTTACCCTTTTGTAAAACACAGCTGTAGCTTTCTGATTTTGTCTGTCTATTTATCACTCTGGTCAAAGATATGTAGACATTTGTCTTCTTTTTGTTTCAGGTATGAGGGCATTCTTGATCATTGCTTTTATGGGAGATCTAGTGGCAATGAAATCCCTCAGCCTTTGTTTATCTGGGAAAACTTCTATTTCTCCATTGTATCATAAGGATCATTTCACTGGATACAGTATTCTTGGCTGAAAGGTTTTGTCTTTCAGTATTTTTAATATATCATTCCATTATTTCCTTGCCTGTAAAATTTCTGCCAAGAAATATGCTGAAAGCATGATAGGGGTTCCTATGTAGGTTAGTTTCTTCTATCTTGCTTCCCTTAATATTTTTTCTTTGTCATTGGCTTTTGCCAATTTTACTATTATATACCTTGGAGAAGGTCTTATAACATTGATGTAATTAGGCATTCTCTTGGCTTCATGTACCACGGTTCTTCCCCAGGTTTGGGAAGTTCTCATCTGTTATTTCTTTGAACAAGCTCTCTGCTCCTTTCTCTCTCTTTTCTCCCTCTGGAATACGTATAATTCTTATGTTGCTTTTATAATTGAGTCATATATTTCTCCAAGAATTCCTTTAATTTTTAAAAATCTGAGTTCTCTCTCCTCGTCCACTGGAAGCATTTCTATATTTCTATCCTCTAAATCACTAATTCTTTCATCCATAATATCAGCTCTGTTTTTTAAGGATTCTAGATTCATTTTTATCTCATTAATTATGTTCTTCACATCCAGAATTTCTGCTTGTTTTTTTTAATAGTTTCAGTTTCTTTACTGAAGTATTCATTTTCCTCATTAATTTTATTCCTGAGTTCATCAAACTGTCTGAACATTCTTGTAACTTGGTGAGTTTCTTTATGACAGTTATTTTGAATTTTCTGTCATTTAGATTGTAAATTTCTGTGACTTCAAGGTTCATTTCTGGAGATTTGTCATTTCCTTCTGCTCTAAATTGTTAGTGTAGTTTCTTATGGTGTTTGATGAACTAATCTTTTGCCTGTGTGTTTGTGGTAGTATCAGGTCACAGATTTCACCTGCTACCGCTGTGGGGGAAGCATGAGCTGTGTCTCTGATCCCACCCCACATGTTGGAAGTTGTGTGGGTATAGTGGCTGTTCCCACCCGTTGGGAAAGCATTCACAATGGGCTCAGAGCTGCCGCTACACAGAGACACGTACCCAGTTGTGAGACTGCTGCACTACTATGGGTATTTGTGCCATCTCAGAAAACTTTTGCATGTGCGCGTATATCTGCTGCTGCCTTTTCTTATGCTCATGCCAGCCTCTGTGCTTGGCAGGTGGGGCTTCTTCATGGGTTTTGAGCATTCCCCAATCATTGGGACTGCAGTGACACGGTGGGATTTCCAACCATCCACGAAAGCATTCATGTGCAGGACCAGGGCTGCTGCCAAACCCTCCCAGGGTTGCACCAAGACGCATTCCTACTTTTGCGGATGCAGCAGTACTATTGGCTCTCATGCCAACCTGGGAAGCACTCAGAGGTGTATACAGTGCTGCCAGGGAAGTCTTGGGGATAGGAATGAATTCATAGTACATGCAATGACAATCATAAATCTCAAAATAATTATGCTGATTGAAAGAAGCCAGTAAAAAATGAGTACATAATATATGATCCCATTTATAAAAATTCTTGGAAAGTACAGGAAAATCTATAGGGACATATACCGGATCACTGGTTGCCTGGGAATGAGAATGAGTTTGCAAACGGCAGGGAAGTAGGAATTAAAATGAGCATGAGGAAATTTGGGATGGATGGGTGTTCCTTTTCCTGATTGTGGTGATGGTTCAATAAGTTATAATCAAAATGTATCAAATTGTTCACTTTAAATGTATGCAGTTTACTGTATGTCGTTAATACCTCAATTATGCTAGAACATGTAGGGGAAAGAGAGGGAGAGAGAGCCAAAAGAGGGAAAAGGGGAGGAAAAGAGGACTGAGGGTGAAAAATTAAGTGGAAAAAAGGAAGAGGGAGACATAGGAGGCATCGGGTCTCTGTGACTTTGGCATCTCCTTCCCCTGGAGTCTCCCATACTGGGCAGCTGACTGGACCATTCTGATGCGCTCTCCTCACCTCACAAGTCACTGTCTGTCAGCGGAAGAAGGAGGGCAACTATGAGGTCCAGTGACGACGCCTGGGCTATTACCTGCCTCATGGCGACCTACGGAAGCTGCGATGACTAGATGTGACTAGGTCTGATGTCCTGTTTTCCCAGGTGGTGTCCAGAGGAACTTGGCGGGAACACAACGACCCTACATTGGACGGACACAGGCTCCGAGCCTTTCTAGACTTGGCCCCTAACTGGCTTAAAGGGGACTATGCTGAAAGATTTCACCTTCCTTAAGTCCTGAAAATGACTACAATTTCTGTCTTGTGGTGTCACACCAGTCCATCCCTCAGGGACACCAGAATTGGTGAAACCAACACAGATAGTGCCATCGTGTAAAATCGAATCCTCACTTCAGTGCAAGGTTTCCCTTCTTAGGAAACTTTGAAACATCCCTCCCCTTGACTTTGTGCAGCCATCACACCCCTCTCAGTTCCTCCATATTCCTCCCCCACTGATGACCTGGCAGTCTCAGGTTCCACTTTTCTGCTTCATTCTCTGAAGCTCAGATTCACCAGGACTTCCAAATCAATCTCCCTCGATGGCACCTCTCCCCACTCATGGGTCCTCCATGATGGGAAACAGGCCAAGTTAGGAGGAGTGTGTGAGACATGACTCTGCAGTCACCTTGGGCCTTGGGAGCTGAAATGACTAGGTGTCTGGGAAGCCTGAATCCCAGAGTAACACCAAGGCTCTGGGAAGAGAGTATCTGCTCTGGATGTAAAAGTGAATAAAACTCGGGGGGAGAAAACTGAGGGAAAAGAGTCTTTTTTCATCTTTCTCTGTACAGAGTCCAATTAGCCTCATAGCAGAGACTCCCCAACAAGCAGTCTATAGCATTCCAGGCATGAAGCAGGCTGTGCTATTCTGCCGTGGGTCTGTGGGAACAGATTACATTATCTTTACACACTGTGCAGACGACCACAGCTGAAGATACCGAGGGGCTGAGAATTAAATTCACAGTCATACCACTCTCTCATACTTTTTGTATGTGAGCTTCACATTCTCAATCTTAAGCAGTGATTCTCTGAGAATGCACACTTGAAGATTATAATGATTAATAATATTATTAATCATTGCATACATTATACGTTATACATTGTAAATTATAATTATAAATTAATGTTTAATTATTATTATATATTACATTATTATAATAATATCATTATAATGATTAATAATAGTTATCATTATTGACTAATTTCTGCTAAGCAACATGACTGGCAAGCTCTGCGTGTATTATCTCAGTTACAGTCACTATTTTTAGGGTTTTATTCCCATTTTAAGCTAAAGGTATGGAGGCTCAGATATATTAAATAACTTGACAAAGAAGGAAAATAATTACTACAAAGCTTAAATAAACACCTATTCAAACTATGTGTCAAAGAAAAAAAGACGTTATCTGACCCACAAACAGACTCAAAGTTGACCTCCCACAGGCCCGCAGTGAAAGAAGCGGTAAAGAATGTACATCAGGAAGAAGAAATGTGAACCCAGGAAAAAATAACAGGAGTCACGAGGAAAGGAAAAAACAGTCTGTCTAATTTAGTATTAATTTTAAAACAAGACATTAAAAACACATTAGAACCAAACTTCCAGATGATTACCACATGGAAGAATAGAGAAGAGAAGATTTAGCTAAAAGATAACTCATTTCTTAGGGAAGATATAAATACTAAGATACTCTATTATTGTTTAAGGCACTGCTCTCAGAAACTGATAAATCTGTGGGACAAAAGTAAGTAATGATAAAGAGGATTTGAAGAGTGCAACATACTCGATCAGGCAAATAGACAAATCCCAACACACTGGCTTATTGTGAGACTTGTGATGCAGAAAACAGTCGTTCTCCTGACAGCATGATACCGCAATGGCATATCAATTTTCATGTATGAAATTTCCAACACATATAAATCTAAAAAAAGGGACAATCCAGTATTTCGTTATGTGTGGGTGTGATTCAACATGCAACAAATACCAGAAAAATAGAGACCCAGAAGTAGGTGTCTTTTTTGAGAAGACAGATATAACAGCTCTTTAGTGAAATATTATGTTGGAATCTATTGGAATATTACACAAAAAGGACAATCCATTTGGACTATGTAGGTTTTCTCTGTGACTGTGAGGGCAAAACTCGAAAGAATCCACTGACTGTGATAACTCTCTGTTGATCTTAAAATACAAACGCATAACACTCAGGAAAGGAAAATGAGAGAACAAAATGAGAAAGAAAGATCTCCTTTCTCTCCTCACCTGAAACCCAATCTCTCACCTCAGAAGTATCACTGTCTGTATCTTCTCTGTTATGCAAAGTAATCAAAGAAAAGAAAACTATTGGTACATATTAAAGTTTCAAGCGCTCAAAGCAAGAAGACATCAGGACCCCTGCAGAGGCATTAATGTAGTGTGAGCTCCATGTCATCTGCACAGTTTTGTCTTTTCTTCATCGTGTTTGTCGGGATGTCCTTCTTGGCCCCTCACTCTCCCTGCCTCGCTAGCAAGTCTGTCTGCATGAGTGCTACCGCCAGACTCTCTCTTGCTGTCTTCACTTTCTCTTCCTGTTTCCTGATATCTTCCTCAGTCACCAGAAGTTGTTTGCAAAGGAGCTGTGGGATGTACAGTGCAGCTCCTGGGATCGTCTCTGCTGAATCTGAAAACCAGGCAGGGGTGGGCATGGGACTGGAGTTCGGACCACCTGTGAGCACACCTGACAGTGATGCACCTGTGCAACTAGGTGCAAGATTAAGCAGGGCTTTGGCAAGGTCCAAAGGACTTAACATTCTCCTGCACGCTGCAGAACTGGAGACCTTGCAGTCTCTTCTGCCCGCAGAGTTGTTGGGGCTGCTCCAAGGTTTCCTCCCTTTGATGGCATCTGACTTCATTGCCAGGATAGGATGAGATTCTAGTAACTCGCCTCTTGAATATGTAACTGGACATCCTCAAAGGGATGGAGATGCTCAAACAGGCTTTGGGTTGGATTGGTTTCCACAATCATGTCGCTTCCTCTGTGATGATTTGATCATCATACTTCTTTTCCTCTTACCCTATAAAAATTAATTGTGAATGTGGACCAGACTGATAAACAAAGCCTGTCTTCCCAGGACAATTATGTCAGATGCCTTGTACTTCTACCCTCCCTCTCTCCCTGTGGGGATTAATCTGACCTGTGTCCTGGGACATCATCAACGAGATTTGGGTCAAGAACAGAAAGCTCGAGGTCAAAACTCAGGACTACTGCATGTCATTTCTTCTCCCCCATGTTGTTAGACACTTATGAGTATGACTTTATTCTCATTTTGTCCTTGTCAGTCTCAACAACAAAATCCCTGGTGCTCCCTGTCAGGACACACTGTCCCCAGTTCTTTTCTAAATCCCAAGTCATACCATTCTTCTGTATTATATGACTATTCATTTGATTGGCCCATTGAACAGTTGGTGTTCATAGCTCCATTAGAGCTTAAGTCACTAGTGAAATTATCATCCACTCCACTCCTAGTGACTGTTATTTGACATCTGTGAACATTAAATCTCAATACAGAGAATATATCTGAAAAAACTCAACTTACAAATGGAGATTGTGCTGTAAGTGGGAAGTACACACTGGATTTATTAAACCCAGGAAAAAAATGTAAACTCTCTCATTATGAAGTTTTGTGTAGAGTGCACCCACATTGATGATATCTTGGTTATAGTGGGTGAAAAAATACTATTAAAATTAGTTTCACCTGTTGGCTTTCATTTTTTAAAATGTGGCTATTAAGAAAAAAATTAAATTCTATAATATATAGTTCTTAATGTTACTATTGGACAGTACCGTTGAAGCCATCAGTGAAAATAAAGTCCAGAGACAGTGGTTAGGGAAATTCTTTCCTTAGAAAATGAGTCTACACTGACCCACACTGCAAGATGCAGCAAAATCTGTCATACACACATACAGACACACAGACACACTGACAGAATGAAAAAAACCTCCTCCTAGAGTCCCACCTCTTCTCACATGGCATGAGGTTGCACTCATACTTAGTCCTAAGTGGACTAATCTCAAGAAAGAAGGCAGAAGTCAAGGTAATTTACCAGTTAGGAAGATCTAAAACCAGAGACTAAAGCTCAAGATATGTGGTGAAATTCCTGTCCTGGCTTCTGTTATTAATTCAATATGTTAGGGAGACTTTTCCAAGGAGAGATGTTTTAAAACTCCCTTTTTCTTTACTATGTAAAAATAGACAGGCTATGTAAAGAATAATTACTCTAGCTAATCAATCAAAAGGAGATGATAGAACACGAATACCCTTATTATAAGTCACTACTGGATTAAAGAGTCAGGGAACAGCTGACATTGGGTTAATTTGGCCTTAATTAGGCTGATTCTGATTTCATGACCGTCATATTGATTGTATTATACTAGAACCTACGAAACTTCCCAGCCCCACCTACTATTTAACCACCAAGGCCCACCAACCAGACCAGTCCTTGCTGACACATCCCCTGCCTCCATCCCTTCTGACAACACCTGGAGGATTTTCCCCAAATCCCACTCTGTCCCTGAGCTCTTCAACCTGCCCCAGGGCCAGGGAATCATTTTCTCCAAGGCTCAGGCTCTGCGTGTGCCCAGCTCTGGGGATGGCACTTTTGTCTCGAGTGAAGACAAGGATCAGAGCGCAGACCCTGTGAGCTGCAGCAATTGGACAAAGACTGGGGTTTGCTGACAGAAAAAACCTTTAGTGGGCACCGTTACCAGGGTCCAAGAAGCCCCAGTCATTCCTCCAGGGAATGTGATGCAGGACAGAGCAGGTATGTCAGCCTGTGTTTCGGCTTGGGAATGCCTGTAGGGTGACATAGGTAACACTGGTAATGCATTCGCCAATGTTGTTCATTCATTTATTCATCATATGTCATGGAGTGCTTTCTGCGTACATCCAGACAACAGGCTCACCCTCTGGGGCTCACAGGCAGTGTCAGAAAAATTTCTAAAATATAGGTACAGTACTGGTAATACACTAGGTGTTTCAAGCATTTTCCAAACATTAACTCCTTTAATACTCTCCATAAACCTACAAAATATGTATGCTGATCATTATTTCAAACTGACAGATGAAAAAACTGAGGCACCAATCAGGTAAAGAACTCAGTCAGTACAAATATCTAATAAGGGATTGAGCTGGAATTTGGACGTGAGGAGTTAGCTCCATAGTCTGTGCTATTAACCATGACATTTACTCTCTAAAGACTTCACATCATGAAAAAATTTGATCAGTTATCCATTTTCTTGGTGCATGGAGTAGCCACACTATTTTATCTGTGTCTGAAAAATAGAATACCTGCGTAGAAACTACTGCACATACACACTCAAATTACATCTACCAATGTCTCAAGTCCCTGAAAATTAATGCAGAGAACATTTCAGAATGTTTCTTGCCCAGGTTGGGAGGACTCTGAGGAAATCTCAGTGTTTCTATAAGAAGCTGAGGACAGGCTGGGAGTGGGTCTCAGTGGAAAGGTGTCCTCAGGAGTCACCATTGAATGACAACATTGATGGGTGAGTCTCAGCAGTGACTGAATTCAGGATCTGGTGGTGATATAACCTGGTGTTTATCATCTGACTGTGGGTTTATGGTGATGCAGCACAGGGAGAGGGGATGGTTCACTGTGTTCTTGGGGAAACCAGACCCATGAAAGAGAGGGAATGACGCTTTCCTTAAACAATGGACTCGTGGTGGGAAAAATTCGGCTTGGAAGAGACAGTCCTCTGCCTGGTATAACCAGAAGGAGTTGCCTCTGCTTCAGCCAAAGCAGACAGCCCTTCCTCATGCACTCATTTTATCTCAATGGGAGGAAGGAGGAAGATATCATGTAATGCTCATCTGGATGTGAGATATGTGATGGTAGAGACTGTGCTAGGAAGTTCTGAAAGGCTGCCCTGAGGCATTTCAGACCTTTGCTGTGACCAGAATGACAAGTGTAAACACCCCTTCTTATGTCTGGGGAGAGTTAGTGGTTCAAGGAGAAGGCTCCCTGTTGCAGAGACTCACAGGAAGAATCGAGTTTGACCAGGGAAGGTCAGAAATGTGACCAGTGTGGCTGGAGGGAGCCTGAGAAGAGAGAGGAGTGGAGAGAGGAGGGTGATCAGGCTGGATCCTGGGACATGGTAGACTGTTACTTTCTGTTCCTCTGTGACAACATTACTCCAAAACCTGCCACCTATAAAGTACAAATATTTAACATCTCACAATTTCTGTGAACCAAGCATCAAGCATGGCTTAGCTGGGTGCCTCTGCCTCAAAGTCTCTGTGAAGCAGAGGCTGTGGTCTCCACAGGGCTCCAATGGGGGAAGATTTCCACCCAAGATCACTCACATGGGTTTTGTCCGGATCCATTTGGACCGAGAGTCTGAGCTCCTGTCTGTCTGTTGGCTGGACACTCCCTCAGTTCTCTCCTATGGAGCTTCTACCTAGTGCAACTGACAACATCAGCACTTGCATTCCCAGTTCTGGTGATTTGATAGAGAACGATAGTAAGAGCGAGAGAGAGAGAGAGAGATGGAAACTTAAGGAGAGAGGTAAGTAGGGAACCCAAGTAAGTCAGTGAGTGGGAAGTCACAGACGTTTTGTAATTAAAACTTGGAAGTGACATCCCATCACCTTGGCTGTGTTCTGTTGTTCAGAAGCCAGATACTGACCACTTAGTGGTGGCAAAATGATGTGCACTCCAGGAGGCAGGGAGCATTGGGAACATTGTGGAGGCTCCCACCACATAGACCAATATGAGGCTCTTGGGACTGATTCTGAGTAAAACGGGACCGTGGAAGGCTTAATGCCAGTGGATCACAATGTCTGAATAACCTCTAATTTCAACCCCTTCAGGATGCAGACCTGAAAATGAGGTTCAGAGCGGCAGTGACTTACCAAAAATCACACATCTGGGACCCAGAGAAGTTCTGACTGGTATTCTATGGGATGTCCTACTTCTTGTACTTCCTCCATCTCTAATTGTGTGCATTAGACACATGTGACACCAGCCCACAGGTGTTGTACGTATTATCGCATATACACCTGATGAGGTCCCTAGGAAGCTGTTTTTAGCGCAATCCTCATTGTGCAGCTTGGGAGACTGGGGAGATCTTGAGAGGCACAGCAGCTTTTCCAGGACACAGAACTGGTAGGAACAAAGAGGTCTGACCTCATCTCTGTCTCCTCAAAGCTGGGGCCTGGATCCACTCCCAAGGAGCTGTGGGGAGGGTGGTGATGGGTATTTGTCTACTGTGTTGGAGATGACATGGGCAAGGAGGGAGAGCAGCCAACATCCTAGCGGGGGATTTGGGTGCGTCTCATTGAAGGAAGGGGTCAAGTAATAGAACCTTGAATAAGTGACCTCACTTCCTTGGTCACAGCCCCCAAGAGAACTTAGAACTCTGGTTACCAGGCACCCACATTGTAATCACAGACTCCTGTCCAGTTCAATTGAGTGGAGACACTCGACAGAGCAGGATGTTCTCGTGTTGTCCCATGAATTTCCGAGGCTCTGGCCCCCGGAAAGCCCAGAATGAGAGCGTGTTAAGTCACTTTAGACGTTGGCTCAGCCCTCACCTCGAATGTGTGTGGCCTTTTGGCAGGAGGAACCATCAGGTAACAGTTAAGGCCAGGGCAGGCCACTCTAGGTCAGGCCAGAACTGTGATCCCAAAAGGACAGCCCCACACCCCTTGACCCTCATTGTGTGTTTGTAGGGGGGAGGTGGAGTTAGGGAAGTTGGGGATGAGGAGGATCCAGGCTGGGCAAGAGCAGGAAGCTAGATGGTGGGAGTTGAGCAGTGTGTCATGTTGGTACTCAAGATCTTGGTTGCAGGAGAGTCACGTGAGTGCTGGGGACCAAGCTCCTCTATTCACATGTGAATGCCAGGACCTCAAAGTGAATCGCATTCCTTCACTGTTGGAGTCTGTGCAGATGCCGCTCTGTGCCTGATCTGTGTTGGGGTTTCCCACTGTGGCAAAGTCCAGGCAGGCCCCTGATCCGCCCTGGCCTGACTGTTGCGCACTGTCACTGCAGAGCTGCACCCAGGAGATGGTCGAGGAGCTGGTGGATGCTTTCCAGTTTGCCATCTCCCTGGAGTGGACACAGGTGCACCAGTCCATCAATGACCAGGGCTGGTCTGAGGTGAGTGTGGGTGCAGAGGGGTCTTCACACTCAGGGCCCTGAGATTATCAAGGCAGTACTAGAATCCAGACTCAAATCTGAGATTCTGCTGGGAACCGCTGCCCCAGAATTTTCTCACTAGAGTGCCCCACAGTACCACTCCCAAAGGAATCTGGACCTCCACTCCTTCCCACAAGCTACACAGGAGGGTAGAAAGTCACCTCAGTCATCCTGGTGGTTCACCATTGTGTCACTTGTTGTATGTCCCTCCTCCTCTCCCCCAGTGTGAGCATGAGTCCACTGTGAATTTAAATGAGGCCTGCAGGATGCGTGCCTTCCAGGCAGCATGATCGAGAAGCTGACAGATTCCATGGCACAAACTTTCCTGAGTAGGAACACCTCCAGCTTCACCACCTTCATGGTCAACTAATCAGCCTCAGACACATCCCACCGGGTCCTGGACCAGCTGTTTACTAGGTGAGTAGCCACTCCCTCCTCAGCACAGTGGTGACTCTGCCCTCTGCCAGCTGTGTACCTTGGGCAAATCCCTGCATCTCTCGGAGCCTCAGTTTGCTCTTCTGAAAAGTGGGGGGGGATAAATTTCATGGTGATCTTGTAGGGACTAATGGGATCAGCAATGGCAGGTGCTTACCTGGTGCCTGGATCTGCAGAGAGAGCTGTAGACATGCTGTGGTTCTTCATGGTTATTATTTCTCTCTTTGTCACGAAAAGTAGTCTGCATCATCCTTTTCTGGGATGTGGCCTTTCTGAGTTTGGAAAAGCACATGGAAACCACCCTGTCAAGGAGGTGGAGATTCTGTCCAGCTGGTCCTGGTCGTTTTCCTTGTGGTAGCCAATCAGGGGTCTCTGTGGCAGCAGAGGAGTCCCAGTCCCACTCAGGTGTCTGGGATGGTTCTGGTTGGACTTCAATCATGCAACCATGTAGATTAAGCACCTACTACATGCAGGACTTTTGGAGACACTTAGTAGAACTCAGTGAATAAAGGAGATACAATCGCTGGGCCTCAATTGTCGTCTGAGAGTCAGACAGTCACATTGGACATCATTCGCAGGTCCTGTCCTCCATTGCACATCCCAAGTGGTGCCTTGATAGCCTCCTTTACATCTAGAGGCATCTTTCCTTATTCCATCCAGGAGGGCAGAGCACAGGACCATCTGAAAATGTGAGTGGTCTTTGGGTCCCGAAGAACGGCTTCCTGTCTCTACAGAAGAAAGTGTGGAGGGAGAGATGGGAGCTGTGGCTGGGGCGGGCCTTTCAGAACCCACATCTCATGCATCTTTTGATTTCCGTGGGAAGGCCGAGGTCTGGTGGCTTCCAATCCGAAAGGGCAGGACTCAAAGAGCTTGGATGGGTGTCAGGACCCCTGGGAATCAGAGGGGTGGCTTGGCTGAGTTGTCCCCAAGAGACCCATTCCCACCACAGACCCATCAAAATCTGCCTCCCCACATCCACCTCTTCTGAAATCAACCTCCAGGCCCAAGATAGGAGATGTGTGAGCAACCTGCTCACAAATCTGCCTCAGTGCTCAGTCCAGTTATACAAGTGCATGGAGGGCTGGGCTGGGCTGTGTCCCAGCCCTTTGGGAGAAGAGTGTCAGCGAGAAGAGAGTCACGACAGAGTCTGTGTTCAACCTGCTGTATAACCAGACCTGCCACTGCCTGGATAGCCTCACAGGGACCACTGCTGCCGTGGGGCTCTCCCTTGGATGGGAAGGGGCAGGCATAGGGGCCCAGTCCCAAACCAGGTGCCTTGGGGGAGAAGTGTGGAGGGAAAGGCCAGGCCTCTGACTCTGTTGCCCACTTGCCTCCCCCAGTGCCATCTCTTCTCTGGTATGAACCTGCCTGGACCCAGGGCAGGATTTCTGGGAGCCCCTCCACTATCCCTGCTTCACGGTGAAGCTGACCTCTCTGCATGTCAGCTTGCCTGGCTCAGGGCTGCAGGGCCACGCGTACCTTCTCCAGGTCCAGCTGGAGCATCCACGGCTCATTGAGGCAGAGCTGGAAGGTGAGGTGACAGTAGTCTTGGAAGAAAACTTGCTGAGTGTTCAGAGGCTTTGTTCCCTTCAAGGCAGTGGGGTCTTTCCTGTCTTTGACAGGCACAGGGGAAGTCAGCTACGTGAGTGACACTGTTTCTTTCTCCTGCTGCAGTACCATCTCAAGAGCTCCCCCCAGCTCCAGAGCCAGAGCAAGGGCCAGCTCCACGGCTAGATCCAGCTCCAGCTCTAGTTCCACCACCTGTGCCAGAGCTGGAGCCAGTGTCACCTCCATCAGTCCCTCCAGGGCCAGAGCCACCACCAACATCAGCTCCAGCCCCAGTGCCAGCTCCTGAGCAGGAGTCAGATGGACCATTGGCTCCAGGGAGAATCCTCCTTCCACCTGGAGAGATAACAGCAGAGCCAGATCCAGCCCCAGAACCCACCTGCCCCTGGGACGTGACCACAAAAACCTTCTGAGGGAGGAGAAGCCTGACTTCTTGGAGTTCCCTCCCTGGCTGGTGGCAGATCAGTTGACACTGATGGATGTGGTGAGCAGTGGGGCTCTCAGGGCAGGTGGGGCCGGCCTTCCCTGTGCCATGAGCTGCCCCACACCTGCCATTTCCTGATCCAGAATCCTGTGATCTCGGTCCAGCTTCCTTGCTTACCCTCATGTAACCTGAGCAGCCTTCTTAACTCCCAAGCCTTTGCTGTCCTCATGTGGACAGTAGAGATGGACACTGAGAGCAGCTGCCATGCAGAGTGGCTGTACAGATGGATGAGGTGGAGCAGAGAGGAAGTTGGGCATAGTCTGTGCTTTGGTGAGGGATGGGAGCACACTGAAGTGCTGTCTGGTCCTTGGGTAGTTCACTCATTTGCCCAGGAGGCCTCAACAGGCTCAGCACCTATTAGGCACCTCAGGTGTACATGACTACATGGCAGACAAACAAAGCCCGTGGTTGTTGCTCCCTTGGGGGAATGTGCATCTGAAAGAGGAGTCAGACCCCAGGATGATCAGAATGGTTAGAAGATGCCCCTAGAGATGGTCAAGCAGGAGCCGAGTTCTGGTACTTGGACGAAGTGAGACTGGACGGTGAGCAAATGTCATTTCCCTGGGTCACAGTATCGGGTCCTGGGTCATCCTGTGCTGGGTACCCTCAGGGGACACAGGCAACACCCAGGGACTCCCACAAGTCTCAGGCCGCATTCTCAGCATCCTGAGCTCCAGCTCTCATCACAGACCCGGCCTGGGACTGGGGGCTGCGGACGCTGAGCTGGGCTGTGGCAGGGCTGGGTGACACTCCCTGTCCTCCCCAAGAGCTCTTCAAGAAAGTGATGCCCCACGACTTCCTGGACTCCATCTGGTCCCAGTGGGAAAATAGGGCCAATGAGCACCTTGCACCCACTATCCATGCCACCGTGACCCACTTTAGCAGAGTGGTCAAATGTGTCATCACCACCTGCCTCGGGGACCCAGCATGACGGCCCAGGACAGGGCCAGGGTGGTGGAGCTCTGGATCCAGGTGGCCAAGGTAAGATTTGGGAGTCCCTGGGAACCCCTCTCTGGAGTCGTGGTAACCGTTCCTTCTCCTTACTCAGTTCTCAGGATTGAAATCTGTGGTCTGAGCCTTCACACAATCCTTAGGCCCCTCCTGCCAGGGCCTCGATGACCTGACTCCTGGTCCCAGTGGTAGGAAGCTCACCCCATCCTGGGCTCTTTCCTTGGCTTGAGCTAAAATCCTCCTCCCTGGGAGTGTTCCTCCTCAGGGTCCAGCTGTGCTCTTCCCGGGTTTCTTGACCCTTGTCTCATCCAGGACAGGAGACGTCCATGAGGGGACAGAAGCCAGAGGAAGCAGGGCTCCAGCTCCCCCTCACAACACATTCTCTTCCCTTCCCCAGAAATGCCAAGGCCTGAGGAACCTGTCTTCACTCCATGCCATCCTCTGGGCAATGCTGAGCCCCTCCATTCAGCGTTTAAAAAAGACATGGAGACGGGTGTCCAGGTGGGTAGACCTCTCTCCATGAGAGCACCACCTGGGTGGACCAGACACCCCCCACAGTGCTGCCATTGCCCTTCAGTAAGCTGGGATCTCCTGGGAGACAATGAACCCTGGGGACAGGGTCTGACCTGGTTGGGAGGCATGGAGTCCTTCTGGAAACTTAGGCCAGTGGTTCTGCTTCAGGAAACAGTTTCCCGAAGTGCCAGACCCTGACTTGAACCAAATTGAAGATTTTCAAGTGTTTGCTTTGCAGCAACAGAACTCTCTGTCCACCTGAAATCAAGACTCTTTAAAACAGGTTTGTTCATTAGATAAGAGAATGAAGGCCCCAGGTGATAACAGGAAAGCCCCCTCCCCAGTCCCAGAGACCTCTGGGCTCAGAGGACACATTGAAAACGCTCATCCAGGCTGTCTGGATAATTCTGCGTTTTCAAACAAAAGGGATTTACCTTTAAACCACCCCACAGTGTTTCATTCCTTTTTTCCCTCCTCAGGAGGAACTGCAAAAAATTTAAAACCTTGTGCAGAATGGACCAGCGGGAGAGGAGGAAACTGCTCACGGAGGTGAGTGGAGGCTTGAGATCTGGAAGGAGGGAAGGTGAGGGGGGAGGAAGGACCAGGCAGTGTGTTCTTTGGTAAGTTTTTCACTTAAGGTTCCCTGAGAAATAACGGTGTGTCTTGTCAAGCTTGACAGGAAGTGGGGGATGTGAGCTGCAGGGGCAGGTGGGGCCTGTTGGGGGTAGGAGACCTTTGTCATGGCGTAGAGTGGTGTTGGTTGGACTGTTCCAGGAGGTGAGGAGCTGGCAGAATGAGCAGGTCTCTGGCTTCCATGCGGGCCCATCAGCTGGCCCTAATCTTCCTCCAGGCTGGCAGGTGGATGGAGTGGGTGGGGTTTCTTTCTTCCTAAAGCAGCCCAGGCTGTCCTCAGGAAGCCAGGTCCCTGCTGCTCTTTCGGTCTTCACTGCACCTCGCAGGGAAGAGCACCCTGCCTGCCCCAGGGACGGGCACTGTGTGGTCACACAGGCCAGGTGGACACACGGGCTGCCCAGCCTTGGAACGTATGGTGGATCTGGGACAGAACTGTGTGCTCTCTGGGACTCTGCACTCTATCCCGATAGTGGTCATTACTGACGACCCAGTGAGAGTCTACTCTGGTGCCTTGTTGACAAGGATACGCCCCAGATGGCAATGAGAATTATCGGGGAACCTACAGATTCTGAATGGACCTTCCTGGCAGGACATTAGAAGTTTCCAAATAAAAAAGGATGCAAACGTCACCATTACACAGCGCCCTGGTCACCCCCTACGCTGTCACTCAGATGTGGCTGAGAGGGGTCCCCTTCCTGAGTGAATGAAGGAGGAGTTCTGTGCAGGGACAATCCTGAGGGCATCCTAGGGAGCTGAGGCATTTGGCATGGCCTCAGGTCCAACCTGGAGTCAGAAAATCCCAGGGGCTGGGACAGGCAGAAGCCACTTGGATATGCCCCCTGAGACACCTTTTGCCTCCCCATCCATGCCTCAGCCTGACTAAGCGCCTAGGCACACCCCGAGAGTCCAGAGGACAGGACCTTGGTCAGAGGTGGGTCTGGAGGAGGAGTGAAGGCCGGGGGACAGGGCCTCTGGCTGGGAGGGGGAGCAGTCTCTCCTCTGTGGGCCCCTGAGCAAGTCACTGCCCCCTGTGGGCCTCGGTCTCCTCATCTGGGAAATGGAGGGGGATGATCTGTGATGCAGGCCTCACAGGGGTGATGAGGTACAAGGGGGAGAGGAATGTGCAGGAGCTTTGTGCTCCTCCTCGAGGGGCGAGGGGAGAGTACTGGTGACAGTCAGATGACACTCAGTCCTCAGGGGACCCTGAGAGGCATGGGGAGTCCTCCTCACACTTTCCTGATGAGGAGAGAGTCTTAGGGGTCTGGGAAAGCCTGAGGGCACAGAAGAGGGAGTGTTGGAGCTGGGATTGACTAGAACCAGAGCACTCTGGAATGGGAGCAGCCATAGACACCAGATGTCCAGGGTCCAAGATCAGAAGCCTGGGAGACACAGGGAAGGGAGCATGGCCTCCAGAGCCTGTCCTTGACCCTGCAGGATGTGACCTCTGTGAGGGCCACCCTGGAGATGGGCCCCCAGGGAGCCCAGGAGAGGTAGCAGCAGGTGAGGGGGCCTGAGGGGGAGGGTCCAGGTGTCAGAGGAGGGGATCTCCTCCCTCACGGCTGGAGGCCTCCCCAAGAGAGGGGTCCCTCCTCCTCCAGCCCAGCTCCTAGAGCCCCAGAGCTTGAAATACCTTCCCTGGAAGTGACCAGGAGGAGGCCTGGAATGGCTGGGCCAAGGATGGATTTGGGGGGGAGTGGCAGGGACCGCACAACCTGGGATTTCCCAAAAGCCGCCCCTGGTAGCTGACGGGGAACGTTGGGTTGTCCTGGAGGGGGCAACTGTGGGGAGGTTGCTGAGGGGCCTAGGCTGCTCTCTGTGGGAGTCTGTGGTGGGCAGGAGGATGGAGTGAAGTGACTTGGGGGAGGGTTCATGGGGGCACCTGAGAGGTGGGACTCATCACCCCTCCCACCCTGATTTCACAGGGTGTCATCCCCTTCCTGGGCATGTACCTCTATCACCTGAAGCTGCTGAACATTGAGATGGAGGATGATCTGGAAGTGAGTGAACCTGGAGTTGGGCCAGGGAGCAGGAACCTGAGGTTTGGGATGAGAAAGCCCTGCACTGGCCCCTGAGCTCTCAGTACCTGGCAAACCTCCTCTCATGAGAGAACCACGGCCACCCCTGGGAGCTGGGGAGTCAGGCTCATCTTAGCGATGCGGGAACGGAGGCTCCACGTAAGCCCCCCATGAGGCTCCCCAGCCTGGGAAAGCTCAGAGCTGCCTGCCTGCAGAGCTGCAGGAGGCTGTGTCTGAGCTCCACTCAGCCTCCCCATCAGGCCCTGCCCCTGGGGGAGTGCCATCAGTCCCTGCAAGTCAGGAAGCACATCTGTGGTCCAGCTGTCCCTTCTTGCCTGAGGCCTCAGTCTTCCCGTCTGTCATCAGAAATGGGTGGGCTACAAGGTCTCTGGCTTCAGCTCCCCTGTCCCTCCTGTTCTGGAGCCCAGAGCCTGGCCCAGTGTCAAGTTCTGTTTGTGGAAGTTCTGCCCTCTGCTGGGCACTGACAGTCCTGCAGCCTGAGAAGGGGTGGGATAGGGGCTGGTTATGGGCTTGGGGGGCTGTTTCTGATGGACATTCGCTGTCTCCTTTCCAGGGAAATCTGGTGAACCCCAGAAATGGCGTGAGGTGAGCATCTGTGGGGAGGGTGGGGAAGTGGAAATCACAGACCTCGCGTGGCAAGATGTTTCGTGTCCTCATCCCTCGGGTCTTACATTTATTGGATGAGTTAGATCCACAAAGTTGGGAATCCCATCACGTTGGCGGGTGCGGGAGGGGCTGGCATCAAGGACACCTTCCTGGATGAGGAACTAATTCAAGGCAACTGTGAGGACAGGCAAGTCCTGAATTCAGTGAGAAAGCAGGAGGGTTCCCGAGTGAGGAGTGATCCTCACTCCCCACAAGTTCCTGGCAGGTTTCCCCACCCAAGCCCTGTCTGCACCCTTTCCTTCCTCCCAGAAATGCAAAGTCATCAGGAGGATCCAGCTGCTCCAGCAGGCTGCAAATAAGTATGACCTGGAGCCCGAAGAGTGATTTGGGGCCTGGTTCCAGGCCATGGAGCCCCTCAGTGTCGATGAGAGGTGAAGGTACAGGAGTTGGGTGAGGGCAGGCCAGACTCTCTCTGATGGCCGGCTTCAGAGCGTGTGGCCTGGCTCCCTGATCAGCCCCAGACCTCAATGCATGGTGACCCATGGAGCACCGGGACTCAGCTGCTGTCAGGGTCTGGGAGGGACACCTGGGGTGTGGCTCCTGGTAGCTCACAGGCCGCTCTGTCCTGTAGATACTGCCTCTCCTGCCGGCTGGAGCACATACACCAGAAGGCAAGCAAATTGCGGCTCTTCAAGAGAAAGAACTGGCCATCCTCCAGTTCAGGGCCTAGTGAGTGTTGGGACCAGCAGCGACTGAATCCAGGGGCTCAGTATATCTTCGGGCTAAGCATGGACCTGGATCCCAGCTCCACTGCTGACCAGGCCTGTAAAGGCTGCTCCCCTCTCCTCTCTGGGACTCGGTTGTCTCCTCTGAAATGGGTGATGCTAAATGATGCCTGCCGCATCAGGGACAAACGGGGTGCTGTTGATGGACTGAGCACTCGGCAGAGGGTTTGGATGAGAGTGAAGGGGGGCAGGGAGGTGTGCCGTGAATCTCAGGGAGGCACCCCAAAATAGTCTGTTTGTTCTCTTCAGCCACCGTGCCCTTGGCAAGGAGCCATAACACTCCGGAGACCACAAGTTCAGCTCCTCCTGAGCAGCGGGGACACTGGTGCCCTCGGGGTGCACTGGGCCAGCTCTTCCCACCTGAGTGAAGGAGGACATCCTAAGACTTTCCCTGGTTTCCCCTAAAGCCCCAGAGGGAGGGCCCCACCCCTACCAACTCCCTGACATCTGCACCCCAGCGACTGTTAACCCATTGGTGAGGAGCGATATTATTTCTTTAATAGTAAATGGTAGATTTGACTCTTACATTATATCCTGCTTCTGTCACAGCCTGGGTGTTGTGGTGTGGTTCTTTCACTGCTTATGCTCATGTAAACAAGACACAGAATCTCACTTTCGTCCTTGAATTAAGAACTTGTGTATGGTTACATCTTATTGTATGTGGCAGAAAGGAGGGGGGAGGACCAGTCTCCTCCCTGGCTACTGAATGACACCCTGAAGTCCCCTTCCTCAGAAGACAGGTGTATTTCAGTGTTGTTCACCTGGGACAGGAGCAGAGACAGCCCCTCAGATCTCCCTGGAGGTAGAGGTTGGAGGGACTTTCCCAGGCAGAGCAACAACCACTGAAATGTGGGTGTTTTTCAAATAGCACTTACCAGGACCATGTCCTTCCCTAGGATAGTGGCTGTCTTTCTACAGCTTTCAAGGAAGAAGGAATGTCTTTTGCTTCTCTTGTTGAGGTTTCTTCTGATCAGATATTGGAACTTGCCATTTTCTAATCAGTCTCTCGATTTGCATCTACACTAAATGAGGAAAAAAGTAGAAAGAGAAAAGTTTGCCTGTGGAAGGGACAAGGCCAGAGGAAGACCATGTGCAGATAGACTAAGGGCCGACAGGACATCCACCTCAGGCCACCTCTAGGGCTCCCTGTTCACCCTTCGCCTCGATTGGAATCACCCTAGGATCCTGCCCCATGCACTTGGAAGTCTTTTTCCTGCTTTTTTCATATCCAGAGGGAAAGATTCAAGATGCAGCTTTTAAAGGTACAATCAGACTTTGTTCCATAAACCTCACTGCTCTCTGTGAACTAGGATTTATAGCATCCCCACACATCCTTTTATGATTCCTTTTACGCAGAAATTCGCTAGAAGGCCCCCAGCCTCCCTGTCAGGTACATCGTGGCCATTCCTCCCCGACTGTGCCTGATAGATCAGGGGTGAGCTCTGGTTTGCCAGGACAATAGACCTTAATCCTCTCCACTGAATGACCCACACTGTCCCTTGCTGCCCAGGGTGACATCTGGGACCGTGTGCTTCTGAGGTCCATGGTCTCAGACAATCACTAGGTTACACACTAAGTCGTGTTGTTGCTGACTTGTCCCAAAGGGACAGTTGGGCCTGAGCGCATAGAGCACATAGCCCCTGGGACATCTGTGTTCTTTTCTCCAGTCTGTGCTGTGGTTATGTGGATTTGTGTTACAGGGATGTGAAACTGTCCAGTTGGGAGTTTTGAAAGATGAGGCAGGAGAGGGGCAGGTATAGAAGTGGGTCCAGCAGGGGACTATCACCAATCTTAAACATCACAGACACAACAGACACAACCTTACCAATTAAAATACTGAAATGCTCCCCACGTGGGTGGTGAACAGACACTGCTCAGAGCTCACCCCAAGAACCCACCCCACGACCAGGAGCTAAAGTCTTACCACCCAGCATTTTGTACATCATGCCCTGGAAACACCCTGTAAGACAAGGGCCATTGTATTGACTTCCTTGATACTTCTTCCCCCTCCTTTCTGAAGGCTGCAAGTGTCACCCAGGGAGGCCTTTTCAGTTCAGCCAGAAGCAGAGTAGAAATCCTGGTTCCCAGAGAGCAGGCTCTTCTTTCCAGGGCCCTGTCATCCGGGAAAGAAAGAATTCACACATCGGTGTAGACACACAAAGACACACACTCATATCCCACCCAAATCCCAAGATGCATGAACTACTAAGAGATTAAAAGTGACTTCAGAAACAGATCAACCAATTGCAAAAGAAGGTTTTCATTAAGATCCTGACTCAAATAAAATGTAAAACCAAGAAATAACCTTGACAAATCTGGGAGACTTTGGATACTGACTAGATAGTTGATCATCTGAATGACATTTTTATTTTTGTATGTGATAAAGTTATTGTGTTTGTGTTCAAAAAATCCCTCAGCTGTAAGAGAAACTGAAATATTTACAGCTGAAATGATGTGCTCTCAGCCATCTCAGCTGGTTAATTCTTAGGGTCTTGGTGTGAGGATAAACAAAGTCAGATGGTATACGAGTTGACAATCTTTGAAGCAAGTAACAGGTTCACAGAGATTGATTTATCTCTACTCTGAGATTTTGAGATTTTTGAAAACCTTCAGAACACACTTTTGATAAAAGTAGTATACTTGGTGTTCACATTGCAATGTTAGAAACTAAACATCACAAATATAAAGGAATACTTCTCCATGCTGACCTAAGGAAGTTCTCTCTCAGTCTGGCTTCTGTGAATGACCTGATGATGCCACCAATTTTTCACTTATCCCATGTTTGTTGAGTAATTCATATGTATTCTGTGCTGTGTGCAAGGCAAACTCATTTCCAGGACTCTGGATCTAATGTGGGAAGGAAGGCAATGAGCCTGCTGCAAGGTTCTCTGAGTGGAACATAATGTCCCCAGGGGGTATGCTCATTCTTTAGATTCCAAAATCAAAGCTACACAAATTTGCCAGGGAACAGAGAAGAGATACTTAATTCATGATATAGAAATCACCTATGTCTGAATTACCAGGTGACAATGAAGAAAAAGATTGACCGATTTTATGTTATAATTAGATGCAAAATCATAGTGCTGGCCCCTGGCCGAGGGGTTAAGTTTGGCATGTTGTGCTTTGGTGACCCAGGTCCAGTTACCAGGCACGGACATACAATACTCATTAGCAGCCACGCCGTGACGGTGACCTGTATAGAAATTAGAGGAAGACTGACAACAAATGTTATCTCGGTGAATCTTTCTCAGCAAAAAAAACAAAAAACAAAAAAAACAAAATCACAATAAAAATGTATGGAATCGGATTTAATATACATTAAAAGACAAATCTCATTCAAGTAGGTATCATCTCTTCATTGAGTGTAAGTTCTAGAAAAAAACAAATGTAAGTTCAAAACACTAATTCCTCAGCTTCAATTATCCTATAAATTTTAATATAAAAAGGAGAAAACTCAGCAAGTATACTCAAATAAATAAATATTGAGGTTTACCATGAAAGGTCAAAATCATGATGGACGTTACAAAGAGATGCTGTGAGAGTCAAGCCTGTCTCATGCGGAATTTCTCAACGGCACCACTCACCTTTTCTTCAGCACTGAAGCTGCTCTCCTTACTGTGTTTTCAGGATGCCTTTCTTGGCTCCTTGCTCTGTCTTCCTACCCGGCAGTCTCGTCTGTCCTCGAGACCACAGTCTCTCGCATGCTTTTCTTCACTTTCTGTGTCTGTCTCCTGATATCTCTAGAAGATGCCTGTTGCCTGCAGAGTGTCTGTGAGCGATCCAGACCCATTCTTGGACTTACCTCTGCCCAATATGGACAGTGGGCTGGGGTGGGATCAGGGCTGGTGTGCAGATCCCTTGGCCCCTACATGGTCCAAGGATTCACATGGACCAGCCTGTGTGACTGTTTCGAAGGTATTTGCGACTCCAAAGATCTTAAGAGTTCTCCTTCACTGCTGCAGGCCTGGAGTACCTTCAGTCTCCTGTATCCACAGACTTGCTGCGGCTTCTCCAAGGTCTCATCCCACTGACTCCCTCTGACCTCACCGCCAGGTTGGGAAGTTATTCCAGTAACTGGCCTCTGGAATATGCAGCTCCTTAGGCTTCAGGGTGCATAGAACTTCAGTTTTCTGATTGTGCTTAGTTTCATGGTCTTACCGTTTCCACTACGAAGTCGGGGCATATCTTTTGATCTTTCATTTTCAAAACAAAATAAAATGTGAAATTTGAACAAAATGGAGGATGAAGATTACCATCCACGGAGAATGTTCTCAGCTCAAGTGGATATTCCACTTTCTTTCTATCCCTGGAGACGTGTCTCAAATCACACTGTGCATCACAATCATTGGAGGGTTTTTAAAACTCAGATTGCTGGACATCAACCCTAGTAGGTCTGGGGAAGGAATGGAGAATTTTCATTTCTAAGAGGTGATGTTGATGCTGCTGGTACAGGGACCACACGTGGAGAACAGGATTCAGTGACACCATCAAGCTGATGTGAGACAAGGTCAGAAAGCTCAAGGTCATTATCCAGTGTCAAATCCAGACCAGCTGCCGTCCGCCATCTTGCTTCAGTTCGTTCCTCTCCTCCTCTCTCTGTCATGGACAAATACACACATGCTGATGCCCCACAGCCCACTGTTATTGGGACACACGAGTTCCAAGGTCTCCATAGCTCCTTTTAGTGCCTCATCTCTAATGACATTATTCACTATTCCATCCCTAGTCATTCACTTCCACACCTCGAGCCTATCTTCACCCAAAATTCTCCTGCTTGCAAATCAGTAATTCTGAAACACCATATTCCCAACACAAATTTCCACATTTCCAGTTTTTACACAAAGAAATCCACTCTAAATAATCATTCTTTAATAAACTAGATTACTCCAACAGGAATATCTTCACAAGCCTCTCTTTCTTTTTTTCTCATACTCTTGTCTATTAAGCTCAGTTTCCACAGTCCATCATTTCAATCATCCACTGACCATACTCCCAGATTCTTTATTGCCATCATATCCACCCTGCACACTTTAGATGATTTCAAATACCTGCCATGCCATGTTGACACTTGCACTGAACAGAGAATGCACCAGAAGTCTGTGTATCCCAACAAAGAATAAACAGAAACCAATAGACCTGTATGCATTATTCTAATGCTTCCTGAATGCTCTACTCAATTCTTTCCATTGCTTGAGTTCCATAAATCTCTATATTCCGACCTCCTCCATATTTCACAGATAGATTGTTAACCCCCAGACAAGAACTATTTCACTCTCTAGTCATCAGATCTACAAATATTCCTCATGAGAAATTCATTTCTCACACCTTTTCTGTTGTTATATGCAAAGAAATTGATTTCTTGGCTGAAACCACTCTGATTTTTATCTTTTCCTTCCATTTCAATGACATTATGCCCTCAATATTTGTTGTGCTTTCCATAACTTCCCTACTGGAATCATCCCTTAAGTTTCAAATATGCACAAATCTCTACCATCTACAAACCAGTCTTTCATCCAGCATTCTTAATAGTCCTCAACCTCCACACCCCTCCTCTCCTCCTCCTGCCAGGGATCCATTGTGAAAAGTTCACATATATCCCAATGCCTCTGTTTCCACAGTGCCCACCCAATTCCACTCAGATTCTGCAGATGCTTCTCTTGTTAACTTCACAAGCCATGTCTCTTACTAATCCACTAGGGACTTTTCATGATTGATCTGAAACGCTCTGCAGTAGCACGTGACATTGCGGACTCCAATGTCCTTTTCAAAGACCATTTGTCCTTGGGATTCACCACCCTACACTATACTGTTCTTGCCTGTCTCAACTTCCTGAGCAACTTCCTGGCTTCTCTTTATGACCACCCCACAACGACTGATGCTTCCCAGAAGTCAGCACTGCCTTGACAACTGTTCCCCATCTGCACCCTCCTTCTGGGGCAACCCCATCCATTTCCCTGGTTTCAAATACCACTAATGAGCCAAACATATCCAAAGAATCAACAGAGACCTAACTCTGATCCCCAGACCCATTTATCTACCTGCCCACTCACCACATTAGTGATGACTCAACTCACAATGACCAGGTCCCAAGTTGAACAAATCGCTTCCCCAAATAATTTGCTTCTCTCTCAGTGTCCCCAAACTCACTTATTTGTGGTAATAACCTGTCTACCCCTGGGTGTCACTCTGGACACCCTGCCACCCCACACTCACATATCAATGAACCATCCATCCACCCTTCTGAATCTACCTACAGGTTATCCACTTCTGATTTATTTCCAATCAACTTTCAGGTCTCCTACAAATTAGCATTTCCACACAGTGAACTCTCTTGCTCTAGTAACCTAAATTACAAAACCCCATTTTTCCTCTTTGTTGATTTTTTTTCTATTTTAGTTATATGTGCATTTTTATCTATTTCTTTCAAGATTTGGTTATTTCTCACTAAATTAGATATTCCATGAAGACAAGACTAATATGGATTTTCCAAATTTTCCCACAATAGTGTTCACATATGGCTTTGCACACAAAAAGGGCTCACATATATTATGTGCACAATATATATTTTATATTTCTATAAATATAAAATTCAAGCACTAAAACTTTGCTGCATGAAATATTTTAAATCCATCCACTTAACTAATCTTCTTTTTTTTTCCAAGGTAGATCAGCCTTGAGCTAACATCAATGCTAATCCTCCTCTTTTTGCTGAGGAAGACTGGCTCTGAGCTGACATCTATTGCCAGTCCTCCTCCTTTTTTCCCCCAAAGCCCCAGCAGAGAGTTGTATGTCATAGTTGCACATCCTTCTAGTTTCTGTATGTGGGACACGGCCTCAGCATGGCCAGAGAAGCAGTGCATTGGTGTGCACCCAGGATCCGAACCCCAGCCACCAGCAGCAGAGCATGCACTTAACTGCTAAGCCACGGGGCCGGCCCCTCCACTTAACTACTCTTGTGCAAATATACCACCTTTATAGTGGTACACTGCAATAAATTAGCAAGAGTAGCTTAAGATTCCAAATCCTTTCCCCTGGTAATCCAATCACGAGACTCTAGTTTCAATGATCTGTTTAAAATGCAAAAGTGATCGGTTCATCTTAAATTTTAAATCCTCCATTTCTATTTTCAGCACATATTTCTCCTGGTGTCTTATCATAAATATTAATACTACCCTTTTCATTACCTGATATGTTCCAATTTGGAGGGAAAACTATTTGGTCATTCTATTTGTAAAGCACTTACTACATGCAAAGCTCTGGTATAAAACCCGTGATCTACAAAATAACTAAACAGACTGACTGCCCCTGTTTGATTTAGTCTTAGTGAGAGGAAAGAGATCATAAATGGCAAAGGATGTATAACATGCCATGTAGAAATCACTGCTGTGATGAACAATAAGGCAGAGACTGAGAGTTTAAGCTTGAGCGCATTTTCAAATTACTTGTCTTTGTGTGTGTGTGTGTGTGTGTGTGTGCACGTGCTCATGCCTGTTGCCTAGATGGGATGAATTGCTTCCTCCTGGGGGTTGGGGGAGCCACCTATGCCTTGGGAAATTTCCTCCAGGTGCACTTAATATGCACTTTGTTATCCATGTGTGTTAGTCAGTATTCTCTAGAGAAATAGAATCACCAAGACACTCCCATAATCAAGGCCAATAATCGGACTCTCAGCTACATCCTGCTCATCTCCCTCACCCTCTGTTTCCTCTGCTCCTTACTCTTCATTTGTCGTCCCAAGACAGCCACCTGCAGTCTTCATCAAATCACATTTGGAGTTGTATTTACTGTGGCTGTTTCCACTGTCTTGGCCAAAACTATGAATGTGGCTGTGGCCTTCAAGGTCATTGCACCAGGGAGAAGGATGAGGCAGTGGTTGGTGGCAGAGGAACCTAACTTCATCATTCCCAGCTGCTCCTTTATCCAGCTGAGTCTCTGTGGAATCTGGCTGGGAACCTCTCCTCCCTTCATTGACACAGATGCACACACTGAACACCGCCACATCTTCATCGTGTGCAACAAGGGCTCGGTCACGGCTTTCTACTGTGTTCTGGGACACCTGGGCTCTTTGGCCCTGGGCAGCTTCACTGTGGCTTTCATGGCCCGGAACCTGCCTGACACCTTTAATGAAGCCAAGATCCTGACGTTCAGCATGCCGGTGTTCTGCAGTGTCTGGGTCACCTTCCTCCCCTTCTACCACAGCACCAAGGGCAAAGTCATGGTGGCCGTGAATGTCTGCTCCATCTTGGCCTCCAGTGTGGGGCTATTAGGCTGCATCTTTGGTCTCAAGTGCTACGTTATTTTCCTAAGGCCAGAGAGAAACACATCAAATATGTTAACGAATAAAATACATTCAGCGAGAAAATAATCGAAATGTAAGTTATTTTCATAGGTTACAAGAACTTGCCTACACTTGAAAAATAAACTATCACATTTTTGCAGATCCACTTTAAGTACCAACTAAACTTACCTTACATCTCCACTTAATTTTTTGCTTTACGTTTGTTTTGGCTTTGTACAATTTTCCTCGGGCATTCAAATGAACAAATACAAAAACATTCATACTAATTCTCCTCTAAAATTATGTGTGAAAGATTGCGAAAATGGCCACACATTAGTCTTCTCCCACTGTCTGTTTTGTCGTAGCATCCCACGTTGACTCTGGGTAGACTTGGCCTTGTAACTTGCTTTGGCCAATGGGACATTAACAAATGACATGAGCAAAGGCATGAAAAACACTTGCTCATTGTTGGTACTTGTCCTTCTCTGGCTGCCCTTGGGAAGCCTGAGGCCCTCAATATGTGAATGAGTCTAGATAGACTGCACATCTCCATTACTCCAGGTGACTTCAAGTCAACAATCAGATATGCGAGTAAGGCCGTCCTAGACCAGCCAATCCCAGCTGAGCCACCAATATGTCCAGATCAAAATAACTGCCCTGTTAGCCCACAGAATCTTGAGAAAAAATAAACTATTCTTATTTGTAGCCACCAAATTTTAGGTTGATTTTTTATACAGCAGAAGCTAACTGATACAGTATGCTACCATTTATATATGTCCACTCATTATTTGTGTAATTATCACAGATCTATTTCTTTATCCAATATCGTAGACTGGAATATTTTTCTCTAGATTAAGTCTCTGAAAGAAAATCAGAGACCATATCACTTTCCATTTTACTTTTTCTCCTTCCTCTTTTCAACCAGACATCTTTAAGCATATATATTAAGAATATCTTCACTAATTTTAAGATTATGGATAGTCTTCTATATTGTCATCCACCACTGTTATACGTGGGGGATTTTTACTTTTAATTTTAGCTCTTATAATCCATTTAGAATGATTTACTTGTGAATAATGTTAGTTGATGGTCCAGTGTTTTATTTTACAAATGGATATCTTTTAGTCTATAAAACAAACACTACATCATTTTAAAAGAAGATTTGAAGCACATGGAATCTGAATAATGTTTGGAAAATTGATATCTTTGAAACACTGTTTTCAATCACAAGTATAGTATATCTCTCCATTTAATCAGAGCTTTCACACGCTTTGTATCTCTCTATAATCTTCTTCATATAACTAATGTGTAGTTCCAATTATTTGAACTACTCATCTTAAATAATTCATTGCTCTTAGGAATGGAATAATTGTTTACATGTTTAAACTAATTCTTGCTCATGTAACAGTATTTTCGATGTTTCATATAGGAATCTAGCTTCCTTATACATTACTGCACTTATTTACCAGTTCTAAATTTTATAAGTTATGTCCCACTAAATAATAGATTTTCTCTTCTTCTCTAATATTATTTACCTCTTATTCATTTGATTCTCATTTTTTCGTGACTGTGCTCTCCATTGCCACACTGAATCACAAGTGTTTTCCAGGAGCATTTTCCTCTTCTTAAGTTTAGCGTAAACATCAGATAAATGCCTTGTCAGGGCAGAGCAGGCATCTAAGCGAGAAAAAGTAAAAACGTGAAGGGGAATCATTTCTGCCTGGAAATCAACAGACTTGCTTCTCTTGTCTGTTTGTAGCTGGAGATCTTATGACAATGTGGCCAGCTGAGAATCAGAGGATCTTTCTCTAGTCTCAGGAATTAGTCTTGGTCAAATCTCTCAACCTCTTTAGACCTCAGTTTCTTCACCTGTAACATGAAGAGTTGGACGAGTCTTTTTGAGTTCTGAAATCCAGTGACAACAAGATACCCTTCACCCAGATACACTTGACAAAGACCAGAGAGAATTTTTAGTTGTCTTCTTCTGCATCAACCTTATTATCCATATCACCTCTTAAAGATATATCAAATGTCTACTTTCGCATGACACTGATAAAACAGGTTCCATACCAAATCGCTGTTCATTGGGATAACAAATCTATAGTTAATTGTTTAGAGGTAAGTATAGAGATGGGCCCTGCTGGAAACAGCAATCAATGGGCCAAAAAATCTTGCTTTATGTTACAGCAAGGCTGTGGAAACACTCCCTAATACACCAGAATGCTTAAATACTTAGAAAGTATGAAATAAATGGGAGCCTTGTATCCATGGTTACTAGCTAATAAGGATATGATTTTTAAAATTTTGTTAATGATGCCATTTGCCTGCTATGGGGCTGTTCTCTGGTGAGTAAAGAGCAGATGTATTCAAGGCCACTTTCATTCCTTTAATAAATATTTACTCAGTGCCTACCACTTGCTGCACGATAGCAGTGATCTACCCTAAGAGCATTTATATTCTAGTAGGGTGACACAGACCATAAACAAAAAGAGAATCTTGAGGTGATCAATAAAGTTACATATACGTCAAACTTTTTTCATTCTGGACTATTATTCACCCTTTCCCTTCTTTGACTGTTTACCAGAAGTCTAATCATGGACTTGAAAACCCAGAAAACATGGGTCCCAAGTTTCTTCTCATAACACCCCTGTTTCAAAGACATAGTGTTTATCATCTGAGAGTATGTCTCTTTAAGACTAAGTTCATATGAATCAGCATTATTTCATCACTTTCTTGAGAGGACCAATGATATTATGAAGGGGAAAAAATATCATATGGGATTTATACTTGAAATGATGTTTCCCCTCTAATTGTGTTATTTAATGTGGTGTGATTTGGGGAAAGTCAGTTACTCCTTCAGAGACACTGGTAATAATACCCTGAAAAGCATTCTATAGAGATTAAATGAAACAAAGTATGAGAAACTGCTTTGTAATTTGCAAAGCAATCCATTTCAGCTCATTTTTTCTAATAATATTTTCATTTATCCAATCCTTTTTGACTCTAACAAACCTGCCTAGACTTTTATCATTTATTCAACAATAATAATGGGTCAAAATGGTTGAATATTAGAAATTTCATATGGTTCAACTTAATTAATAGGCCATCACAATATTTAATTTGGTTATAATTACAGTTAAATTTTTCATGATGCCTTATCATGTGCCAGGCACTTTCTAGGCATCTGACATGTATTCACTCATTTAATCCTCACAACAATGCCATGGAGACAATACTATTAACCTCTATTGTATGGATGAGGAACATTAGAGGTTATATAAATGACCAAGGTCACACAGCTGGTACCCAGGCATTCCACCTCCAAAATCTCTTTTAGGGATCCATTAGAGGTTGTGGCACTTACATTGTAAAAGGATCACCCTGGTTCCTGGTTGACGAATGGATCAGAGGGGACTAAGGATGAAACCACATGGCTACTGAAATGATCCAGGCAAGCAATTCTGAATACAGGATTTCCTTTCTTTTTAAGGCTGAATAATATTTCATTGTATAGATGCCTCAGATTTTCTTCATCCTTTCACCCACGGGTGCACAATTAGGTAGTTTCCATCTCTTGATTATTGTGAATAATATTGCAGTGAATTTTGTCAAAGGATTTCCTGGAACTAAGTGAGTTTGAAAAAATTCTTATACACATTAGTTACTGTAATGAAATACCTTTCTAAATGTCTAAATTTTAAATATTTGTCATTCTACAGAAATAACTTGCCTAATCATGATTTGTGTCGCTATCAGTTCATGAATGATCTAAGATTTTTGTACAAAAAATTGTTATAATGGCTTTTTTTGCATGTATTCAGGAAGCTTGCATAATGTGGGTATTCCCTGATCCTTGATTTTTAGTCGAGTTTTCTAGTAAGTCTTTGGGATAGGAAGCATCTTCGTAGATGTGAGGCAGACAGCAGAAAAACAATAAAGTGACTGTTATATTTAATTATATCAAAAGAAAACTAGTTTTGGTAAATTGTTTTTACACAGTCTTTGCTTATTTGTAAGAGTGACACATATCATTTTATTAATGAAAAGAAAATTCAATAAACAATTTTAACATAAAACAAGATCTATTGAGAACTTATATGAAAATTTTAGCAATATGCTGTCATCAATTTCCTCATCTGCAAAATGGAGATAGATAATACCATCTTCCTTATGGGTTGCTGTGAGAATACTCAAGAGTAATGTATGTAAAAGGCTTATCAACATGTGAGTTGGAAAGTGATGCCCCATTCATTTTTCCACCGGGATGATGACAGCTTTTTTAATGCTTGAAGTCTGTAGTTTTCAAAATATGTTCTACTCTTGTAAAGTGAATCCTTTTTACAAATATTTGTAGAGTTAGATGATCCCTTTGGAATACAAATTCAGGCTTCTGTGTGTGTGCGTGTGTGTGTATGCATACGCACATCTCTCAAATAATACTCCAAGGCTTATAATGAAAAGCTACCTTCCCCACTCTTGACTCTGGTTCCAAAAACAACTTAATTTTCTGATTTAAAATCTATATTTCTAAATTAGCTACTCATACAGCTTTTTCATTTTTCAGCTTTTGACTATTTATATTTTATTTCTTCTCTGAAAAAATCAGCACGAAGAGTTCTTACATATGTTAAAAACATAATTCCCCTTGCCCAATATAACTATTTAATGAATTAGAATAAATCAAAATTCAATGTCTACTGTTTTATGACATCAGTGTTTACCATTTTATAGCATACGAATCTTATCCAGAGATGTGCTACGTCAGATAGTATGAATACATTTTCTTTCTCACTTTTTCCTTTGACGTTTTTAACGGTAAAATTCTCTTGTTTCTTTGTTGTCTTCCTATGGATTCATCACTGGTTCATCTCCTTCCACCAGAAAATTAAATCTCTTCTCATTAACTTCTGATGCATGAGACAATTCATGGGTTTCAGGTTTTGCTTGGGGACACCCCTCTTGGTCTTGAACATATACACAGTCCCACATATACACAGTATGTCTGGAAGGATAGAGGAGGAAAGAATGTTTATCTCTGTGCAAAAGTACCGGGAGACAGTGGTAGAGTGAGAATATTTGAAGTTTTCCTATACGTGCACCTACGACGTAGGCCTGCCTCCCCCCAGATTTTTAAAATTAAAATAGCGTTATATCCTTATCTACTGGTTTGGAACAGCAAGTTGTAGAGAAATGTGAATATATGATCCAATTTTTTAACGAAATTAAGAACAGCAAACGCACAAAAAATTTAGAATTCTAAATATGGGAACATCATTCTATGAGGCTGTGTAAAGGTGGGGAAAGGAATGAAGAACAGCTGTTCAACATCCAGCTACCTGTACAATGTAGGGGTCCACGGAAAGCCTCGCCTCCAGCCACGCCCCTGGAGCTGATTTCCTCCCCCTGTGAAGTCTGCCTGAATTATTCCAGCCACACCCCACCTCTTCCCGCCCCTGGAACTGGTCTCCGCCCACAACATTCGGGCCTGTCTCCGCCCACAGCCTGGTCCCGGCTCATTGCCCTGCCTGCACCCTTGTTCCCGCCCATAGAACTGCCTTCCCGGCCTGCTGTCACTCACAGAATTGTCCCCGCCCACAGCAACGCCCCTAGATTTTGTCCCTGTCCCTGATGCAGCCCCCAAACGTTCGTCCTCCCCGAACGCCCGCCCAAGACCGGAACCGGAAGCGCAGGCGGCGCCGTGGATGGAGCGGGCGTTCTGCGCAGTGTGTTCCATCTTCTCGGTGCGGATCGCATTCCTGTGGATGTTCACCCTCAGAGGCGGGGCTCGGTGAGCGGCGGGCTGTCCGGGCTCCAGTCGCGGTCCAGGGAGTGGGCTTGGCCGTGGGCAGCCCCGTCAGGGCTCCGCGTCTCTCCATCCCCCTGCAGCCCCGTTTCCCCCGGGCTGTTCGCTCAGGGCCCCAGAGGCTGCTGTTCCTCCTGGATCTGGGCGCCGCCGTCCCCTCCTCAGAGTCCCCGTCAACGTCCTCCGTGTGATTTTGTCCCCAGGGGGCTTTAGCCGCTTCTGGAGGCGATGTTTGGGTCGTTACAAGTGGGGCGCTCCTGGCATCTAGGGGGGAGGCAGGGATGCTGCTCAGCATCCTCCAGGGCCCAGCACAGCCCCACAGAGAATTATCCGGCCCCAAATGTCAGTTGTGCCAAGGTTGGGAAACCTGCTCCAGGGCCTGAAAATCTCCCGAGCCCTGAATGAAGTGTGGAAATTGTTGAGAAGTCAGCGAGTCACTTACAGGGTCCCTAAATGACAAGCTTGTTTAAAGTGTCCAGAGTCACGAAAAAGTCTCTGTCCAGCCAAGTGAGTTGAGCGACTCAAGTGCACACAGCACAAAGCTGCTTTCTCCCATCTCGGGGAGCAGCAGGTGGCTGGATAGGAATCTGGAAAATCCAGCCACAGCCAACAGTTACAGTTAAATCAGTAAGTAAAAATAAAGAAAAGTGAATGGGGTTGGCCTTTCCATCCAACAACCTATAAAAGGCCTCAAAAGCTTGTTTGCACTTTTTTCCCCCCTCAGACACGAAAAGCATCCGTGGAGCTCAAGTTTCAGGTGAAACCAGGCTCAGGGTCCACCTGTTCTTGCTGATCCATGGATTTCGTTGTGACCAGATGAGTACCCTGTGGACCTGGTACCAACAGGTTCCAGCAGCCTTTGCTGTGCAGAAGACCTGCTAGTGAGCTTTCCTGGGCTCAGGTTGTCACCACCTGGAGTCACTGAGAGTGAAGGTATCTTGAGGAAAATTATTGATGTTTGATGGATGGAAAGATGGTAAGCTGTGTGTGGTTCTGTGTGGTAAATATTTCAGTAAGTACAGTTATATGCAAATAAGAACATATGAAAGAAACGTAAATAACTGCAAATGTGGATTATAGTAGAAAATATAGATTTACTTGCATTGCATTATAGTCAAAAGTCAGGATTTATATATAATATGAATACAGAAATGTTTTGCGTGTGTATGTAGTATTAGAAGACATCCCATGAAATATTAGCAGGGATACTCAGCAACATTCCTTAGACCCATTCAATTTGACTTCTAAAGTCCTATAAATCCTCCACAAAAATTTGAAATAAAGGAACATTCAAGGAAAAAGATGATTGGAACTTCTTTGTATTAATAACAAATTTAAAAATTAATTTGCCAGTAGCCAGATTTATTTTGAGCATTTTTTTCTTTATGACATTTCAAATCATTTGAAGGAGTACTAAGCAACACTGTAGATTGAAGGGAAGGGCGCTAGTCTCCAAAAAGACTGTCCTCTCCACCTTGCCTTCTAAAGGGAATTAACTTTGTTTCTTGAAATTTTTCTGAAATAATGGTCTGGTGATTCACGTTGCAGAGAATCTTGTTAAGTAATTTTGTATTTAGTTGTTGGCCTCTACTAATTGTGTGTGTACGTGTGTCTGTGCCTTTTTCATTTTAGATTTCCTGTGATGTTCTTGAGGGGAATTTGTGCTTGTCATACAATAGACAGACTCTGAGTGTATAATTAATGGTGACCAACCATCCTCGTTTATTCAGGACAGTGGGGTTTTCCAGGACACAGGACATTTAGTGTTCAAACCAGGGCAGTCCTAGACAAACCGGGATGGTTCCTGATCTCATAAGCCAGGCCCTGGGACACATGCATGGGGACCTGGAGAACCAGAGAGACCTTGTTCCACCTCCATGGAATTTACATTGTATTTGGGAATTTGGATTTTGAAAAGTTAATGATGAGAGTGATGTGGGAGTTTGGCACAAGGGGAATCAACATGAGGAGGCAGAGAAGCCCTCTTGAGAAGGACTGATATTTATCTTGAGAGCTGGAGTTGGGACTGGATTTAGCTGGTAGGAGTGTTAGACTGGAGTGAGGGTGTGGGATTGTGTTCAAGAGAGTTTTTCAGGCAGAGGGACCGCATGAGGACACCCCTGAACCAGAGAGCCTGGTGTGTCCATGAACTGAGAAGAAGGATGGCTGAGCCGAGTCAACAGAGGGGGAGGAGTGTGAGCCACACCGACGAGGGGAGACAGGCAGGACCAGATGAGGGGTGATTGGGACTCTGTTCTAAGACCAGTGGGAACACTCTGGAGAGATGCGAGTAGAAGGATGATGTGATTAGCGTTTGGTCTAAGCATGTGGGTTAAAATGGACTTCATGGTTAAGAATGAAGACTTAATATGCAAGATGGGAGGTGCTGGGAATAAGATTAGGAATAAGATGATTGTTCCCTATGCCTGAGTGATGGCTGTGGAGTAGGAAAGAAGTAGAAAGAAAAGACCATGGAGTGTAGAACCGAGAGAACATAACGGTACTTTCTTGCCTGCATGTGTCAGATGGCACAGGGCACTGACTGTTCTCGCTGCTGTCTGTGCAGACCTGCAGGTGCCCCCTCACCCAGGTGTGTGTGTTCACCCCTCTTTTCCACTCACAGGCCCCCCCTTCCACATCCTAAAAGAAGTCAGGCCTTACTTGTGAGGGTGTTGTCTCACACGGGAGACACGTAGGAGAGCCCCTGCAGGCTTCAGAGCAGCCCCTTCAGCATCTCCATCACCTTCCTTCCTTCCCCTCTCTCGCTTTCCACACCCAGAATGACCCCTGCTCAGTATTCCACAGCTCCATGATCTTCCTCCCCCAGGCTTGAGAAGGGTGGGGTAGCCACTGGGGTGGACATCATCTGCACCTTCCACTCTGACCCCCGCAGGTCCCGGGCTGGACAGAGAGTGACTCTACTGGGAGCTGAGCCATGAGACTCAGTGCATCACCCACCTGGGCTCCTTCACCCTGGACTGAGAGAACTTCTACGTCAGTGGTGAGGGGCTGTGCTACAGCCATGCTGTCTCTCCCAGTCAGAGTTCTGTGTTCCCTCCGTTGCTCTAAAGTGAGCTATGATCCATCTCTCTATCCTCCTGGTCTGGGTTCAGTCTTCTCATCACTGTGTGATCACTGGGTCCAGCCACCTTCCATCTCAATTCCTTCCCCCTGAACACCCCTCCACTCGTCCCCTCTGCTTTCCCCTCTGTTTTTCCCACAAAGGTCCCTACATCCTTCCTCTCCCTTAATGTTTTATGTTCACCCCAACTCTTGCTGAGCTCCTCTCGCCTTCTCTCCACAGGTTACACCTATGGAGCCGTGGCCCCGACTACCAACAGTGAGTATTCCTGGCTCTGATCTCCTGTGTCCCATCTGCATTTGGGGTTTGGGAGCACTTGTTCTCCTTCACCTGCTGTCCTTGGTGAGGGAAGGACCTGGAAGGGCCCTAATTCATCCCTTCTCTCCCTCCCGGGTTCTGGTGGAGAGTCCCAGCCCAGTGTGAGAAAGCCTAAGACACAGACATGTTCTCCACCACATTCTGACCCCATGTGGTTTTCACTTTAATTCTCCTAAAGCCCTGCCCTTGGTCCTCCTTTTCCAGGTATCCCATCCATCTGCCCATTTTTCTGCCTATCTGCCTCTCCTCCGAGTTCAGTCACTCTTGTTCACCTCTCTCTCTCTCTTGGGCTCCTCTCATCCACAGGCTTACTCATCCCGCTACTCACACAATCATTCATCCCATCACTCTCATTTATGCTTCACCTGTGAATGGTGGTCCTGAGACAGCCTGTGCTTTAGCCCGTGTGAGCCTGGGGGCTACTCCCACTCTGTCCCTCCTTGATGACAGACTTATCCACAGCTCCCGAGCCGGCCAACACGTCCCTGCCTACTTGATCATCACCTGTGCCACCAGAAGCCACCACAGGTATCTGGGGGTCCCTTTTCCTTCCCAAGAGAAGCACTCTGGCCCCACTCCCCATGAGCCAGGTGTGATCCAGGAGCTGGGAAGCCAGGGTGTGAAATTCTGGTTTTAGGGCAATCATGCTGATCACAAAGATTATACCAAACATTCAGTCTAAGGTCAGCCATCAGAGAGTCCCTAGTCTTGTGAAATTAACACAACATTACAATACAATGTGGGATATTTCGGGGAGAGGCACCTGGCATAATTTGGAGGGGAGGAGCTTGCTAGAGAAAGTTTCACCAGAATGAAGTCTTTAAGAATGAGTAGGAGGGACCCTGGCAAATAGAGGATGAAGGGTTTTCCTGGCAGAGAGGATTCCATGAGCAAAGGCTCCGGCCAGAAACAACATGCCGTATGGGGAGAATTGAAACGAATTTGGGTTGCATGCAGCATAATGTTTAACCCGCAGTAGATGGATAAAATGAGACTGAAAGGTCAGCAGGAGCCAGATTGAGTAGAGCCTTGAGTGCCAGGTCACGAAGGTTGAACTAAACACTGAAGGCCAAAGGGAGCCATGGGTTGTACTAGAGAAGTGGTGGCCCTAGTGAGGTATTCATTTCAGAAAGATTCTTCTAGTAGTCCATGTAGAACATCCTTTAGACACAGCATCCAGTGAGCCTGCTGGGGTGTTGGTCCGGGTGAAGGAAGTTAAGACCTGAGCTAGGACAGGGAGGGAGAGAGGGAGTGTATGTGAGGACCAGTGTGCAAGGTGAATGGGTGTTACTGGGAGGGAGGAGGAGCTGAGCTGATATGCTGGTTCTGACTTGGGTGACTCCACGGTTGGGTGGTGGTGCCACTGGGACAGAAGACGACAGATTATAATGAGTGCAGGACTCTGGTCTGGTCTCAGACCAGCTTTCAGAGATGGCCATCGCTCTCCCTCTCGTCTTGCAGCTTTGGGGCACAACCTGAAGACCCTCACAGTCAACGTCACCATCTCTACCCTCCGGTATTTATCAGACATGAGCAACGGCTAGACCACGTTCAACTTCACTGAGAGGGTCTTGCAGAGCCTGGTGAGACCCTGGTCCCAGCAGCTCCTGGTAGTTAAATCCCATCCAGCCCCTCCCCCAACCCCTGTCCCTCCTGCTCCTCCTCCTCCTCCTTCCTCCCCAGCTGTATCCTTGTTCAAGAAGAGCAGCCTGCGCCCCTTCTACTCAAGTTGCAGACTGGTCTCCCTCAGGTGAGACCCTCCCCTCAGCATTTGCCCCTAATGACCTCTTTTGTGACCACCCCTATCTGTCTCCCCAGTGTCCTCCCATTTCCTCCTTCCTTTTCTGTCCCCCACCCCCAGAGGTTTCAGGAACTCTCTCTAGAGTCCCCACATCCCTCTCTCCCCAGGCCTGAGAAGGATGGGCCAGCCACCTGTGTGGACGCTGTCTGCACCCACCACCTTGACCCCGTGGGCCACCATGCCTTTGTGCTGGGAGCTGAGTGTCTCCACCTGTCTGCTCTTCCTCTCGGTGGCTCCAGGCTCTGCAGCCCAGAGTTTATCCATCCAGAGAGAGTATCAGCTACATTTCCGCATCATCAGCTGGAACCTCAGCAACTCGGAGCCCACATCCTCGGAGTACACCGCCATGCTGAGAGACACCCAGGACCAGGTGGGTTCTCCCTCTCCCGTCTCTCCTTGCCCTGAGGGCACCGTCATTCCTCCATCTGACTTACATCTGTTATGTGATTGTTTCAACCCTTCACTTTCCCTGCATGTCTGGGTTTTCTCAGTGTCCAGAGGTGATGTCCTATATGCCTTCCCCATTTCTCACATGGGTAAACTGAAGCTCAGAGAGGGGAGTATTGTGCCTAATGTCACACAGTGAGTTAGGGGCAGAGCCAGGATTTGAAGTCAGGTCTCCCTTGCCCCAAATTCTGTGATCTTTCACTGGCACCAGTGGCCCCCTGCGTCCCCAGGAGACCTCCATCTCACCCACTCTCCCTCGCGTTTGTTCTAGGTCACCAAGGTCTACAGAGGCAGCCAGCTTTGAGACATATTCCACTCCTGCCTGGTCACCGACTTGATGTATGTTGAGGAGATTGGAAGCATTGGCTGAGCTGGGTGGCTGATGACTCTGAGCTTCCGTGACACATCATTGATCTGGAAGTCACTTACATCGTGCCCAGTCTGCCCCACATCCCTGTCAGCTAATCCTAACATCCCCTTCCATAGGTTTTCGAGGGATGAGAAAAGCATTAACATTTGGTGCCACCAACCTCCAGCATCCTGCTCCTCCTCCTCTTCTGGAGACTTTCAACAAATATCAGCAGTCTAACTGTGCTCTCCAATAGTGGATCCGCTAATCACATGGGGCAATTTAAATTTTTTATACACCTGTTAGGATACGATTCACATATTGTGTGTGGAGAGGAGTGTATTTTTTAGGTTTTTCTATATACAATATATTCTCATCTGCAAAACTAATAGTTTTACCTCTTCCCTTCCAATCTGGGTTTCTTTTATTCCTTTTTCTTGCCTAATTGCCCTCATTAGAACCTCTAGTACCTGTGATTAACATACGAGATATGGGAAGACATCGTTGTCTTGTCCCTGGTCTTAGGGGGAAATTTTCAGTCTTTCACCATTGACTATGGTGTTAGCCGTGGGTTTTTCATTGATGCTGTTTATAGGTTGAGAAAGTTTTTTTGTATTCCTAATTTGTTGAGTGTTTTCTTTTTTAGACATGAAGGGCGTTGTATTTTGTCAAATTCTTTTCTGTGTATGTGGTCGAGATTGCGTGATATTGGCCCTTATTCTATTAATAAAGTTTTCAGATATTAAGCCAACCCTTCAACTAGAGGTGAGAGATTAAGATGTTCTCAAGTCTTTCCTGGGCATGCCACAGCCCTGAGCACTTGTGGCCCTCTAGATGCCCACAAATACACTGGAGCTTTTCAAAACCCCCTGTGGACATCTCATTCCCCCAATTGTTCTAAGTTTTTGGCTCACCTCTTGCCTGCCTCAGCTAGTATCACTCCCTCAGGCAACTATAATAGAAAACAATTAGCCCTGAATATTTTTAGCAAGTGCCCTGGGGACAGACTTTCCTCCCTGGGCAAGCTCTGAGTCAAGTAACGTCAAGCCCTGAACATGGGGCTTTTTCGGGAAGCTGCCAGGAAGGTCAGCTAGTGACAGTTCGATGGGGATGGGTCTTTTCAGAGCTCCAAACCCATTATGGCTGCTTGGCTGCTGGTTGTCTCAACTACCATGGTTCTGAGACTGATGGTTTTCAAAGTTATGGAGGATACTGTGAGAGCAGGATGGGAGTAGTGCAAGTTATAATGCCACAAAGTTTGCTCCCGTTATCAAGATTCCACCATGTTTCTTCACTAAACCCTCCTCAGATTCTTACAAACCGTTGATTAATTTCTAGACTTCTGAAAAGTTGATTTTGACCATTTTTACCAGTGTTCTCATTGTTTTTATGCATTTGCAGAAGTCCTTTCTCAAATGTTTCAGAAATGTTCTCCCTGTGGTTATTTATTTATAAATTAATTACTTAAAATGAAATTACATGAGAAATTCAGTTCCTCACTCACAAACACTAGCCACATTTTAAGTGCTTGATAACAACATGGGGCTAATAATTAGTGTATTTAATTGTGCAGACAAATGTTTACAGTATTGCAGAAAGTTATCTTGGACAGGACACAGAAGCAGGGAATCTAGAATCAGGGTAGAATTCTAGACACACTTGTTCATCCCTTGTGCCCTTCCAGGTCTGTCCCCCACAGTAACCACACTGGAGTGGACTCCCTGTGTACCTTGCCGCCTTGGCACAAAGACTGGAGAGAGTTGCCAGCTAGGAGGAATTCTTGTGGCTGACCCAGAATGTACCCAGCTGCAGAACTTGACTGTGGACAGGAAGAGTGTCCTTGGGGATGGTAAGGGTCCCTGGTCATTGGGAAAGGAAGTGAGGCCATTCTGGGGACTCTGGATGCCTGGGGCTGAGAGAGCATTGAACTTTCTCAGGCTGGCAAGAGGTGGCATATTCCCCCAGTCTTTACCCACCATTGAGAGAGAGAAAAGGACACCAGTGTAATATAGGAGGCCGTCACCTTCTCCTAGACAGCTCTGTGACCTCAAGCTAGTCACCTCCCCTTTCTGGACTTTTGTTTCCTTATCTTTGCAATGAAAGCCACTGGGCCAGATGGTCAGTGAGGGCCTCCAGCTGTGTGTGAAGCAGACTTACAGGTTTGGGGGTCATGTGGTTTCTGATCCACAGGCTATAGTTTGCCAATTCCCTCTCTAGATGAGCAGAAATGCACTAAAACTTTTTGCAGTGGTGGAAGTGTTCTATATCTGTGCTCTCCAGTACATGGCCATATGTGGCTGTTGAGTACTCGAAGGACGGTATTGTGACTGGTCTTTATTGTTACTGATTTTTAATGTTACTGAGGTACTAGATTTTTTATTTTATTTAACTAAAATTAATTTTAATTCAAAAAGAGACTTGTTGCTGCTCCATATCAGACAGTACACCTCTAAGAGTTTGTCTGGATAGAGGTACAAGTAGGGGGAACTGCACCCATCACCCCATGCCCACTGTGTGCTGTGTGTCCTCCTTTCCTGGAGTTTATGTTGTAGCTGGCAATAACAAGAATAGAGAATTGAAACTTATCAATTATTTGATGTGAACAAACTCATACTTGGAGGCGGTATTCAGAGAAGACTTCCTGCGGCATATTACACTGTAGGTTAATCCTAGAAAATGAATATTTTGCAAATAGATAAAGTAGAAGGGGATGATGTGTTTCCAGGCATGGAAGAACACTTTTGAGCGGGATTTTACAAATTTAGAGAGATCCCATAGGCTTGCCATCTATGATGACCCATTCTCCCCCCAACCGTCATAAGAAAATCCAGCCCAAATTCAGTCCTCTGTGCCCAGAGGTATGAATTTGGTTTAATTTATTACACTTTTGTTCTGTGATAATGGTCTTGGATTTTGTAGCAACTGTGTTCACATTTTAGAGATGGAAACTAAAATGGGGTGAAACATCATGATGTCTACTTGACTTTAATATTTCATTGAAAACATGGGATGAATCAAGAGTGGCATGTGTTAATAATTTATACATTGATGAATTATTGTTTTAATTGGATTGAATATACTTTTTTAAATCTAGATGATGGATGTTTATGAGACTGTTCCCTTCATTTTTCTGTGTCTAAAAAGTTTTATTAAAAAGAGTGAAACACACTCACATGCATTCTCCATTTCATTCACTTCCAGAATATTCTCCCAATAGAGATGACACCTTGACTGAGAAGCCTGGTAAACCTGCAGGAAGCCCCAGCCCATGGTAGGGGACGAGTATGTTGATGCTGTGTCTCATTGAAGAGAACCGTGCGCACAGTGTCTTGGATGATGAAGAATTTTGGCCAACCTTTGTCAAGGAGGGTTGAGGCACAGTGGGGTCACCAGGAGCCCTTGGGCGATGACAGGATGTGGCTCACCCCACCACTTGTCTCCCCAGACCTCCCCTTCTGGGCCCTTATCCTCATCTTCTTGGCGGGACTCCTGGTGCTCATCACAGGCCTGATCTACTGTCTCCTAGTAAGCCATGACGTGTTGATTGTCTTCTTCTTATTGCGTTGTAAGAGCTCTTTATATATTATAAATACACATCCTTTTCTAGGGATATATTTTGGAGATGTTTTCTCCCAGTCTGTGCGTGGCTTGCCTTCTCCTTCACCACATGAGTCATTGGGGGAATGTAAGTGACAGTCATCATGAGTTTCCACTACACTTGAGAATGGCTAACATTAAAATAACTGACTAAAGCAAGTGTTGTTGAAGATGTCAAGTCACTGAAACTCTCATCGAGTGCTGATGAAAAATAGCTTGGATGCGTCTTTAATAATTACATACGTCTACCCAGCCATTCCTCTCCTAGCAATCCATCTAAGGGAAATAAACACATATGTCTATACACAGACTTGTACACACATGTTGATAACAACCTATTTATAGTAGACGAAAACGGAAAACAACCCAAATGTCCATCTACTGGTGAACGGATACACAAAGTGTGGTAAATCCCCACAGTGGAATACTATTCAATCATAAAAAGGAATGAATTATTTTTTTTTCTTTTTTAATTATTTTATTGAAATTATAAAGGGTTTTACATTGTGTAATTTTGAGTGTTCATTATTATATGTGAATATCTGTATAGACTGCATTGTTCTTACCACCAGTAGTCTGACTTTTATCCATACCATACACATGTACCCCTTTAACTCTTTCACACAACCGCCAGCCCTCTTCCCCTCTGGTAAGCACTAATCTGCTCTCTTTATCCCTGTGTATGTTTATCTTCTACATATGAGTGAAATCATGCATAGTTCTTTGTCTGGCTTATTTCATATAACATCATACCCTCAAGGTCCATCCAAGTTGTTGCAAACAGGATGATCTTGTCTTTTTTTTCTGGCTGAGTAGTATTCCATTGTATATAATACATACCACATCTTCTTTATCCCTTCGTCTGTAGCAGGGCACTTGGGGTGCTTCCATATCTTAGCTATTGTGAATAATGTCGCAGTGAAAACAGGGGTGAGTAAATCTCTTTGAATTGTTGATTTCAATTTCTTTGAATAAATACCCAGTAGTGGGATAGCTGGAATGTATGGTATTTCTATTTTTAACTTTTTGAGAAATCTCCATACTGTTTTCCTTGGTGGCTGCACCAGTTTGCATTCCTACCAGCAGTGTGTGAGGGTTCTCTTTTCTCCTTATCCTCTCCAACATTTGTTATTTTTTGTCTTGGGAGTTATAGACATTCTGACAGGTGTAATGTGATCACCCATTGTAGTTTTGATTTGAATATCCCTAATAATTAGTGATGTTATACATCTTTTCATGTGCCTGTTGGGCTTCTGTATATCTTCTTTGGAAAAATGTCTGTTCATATCCTCTGCCCATTTTTAGATTGGATTATATTTTTTATTGTTGTTGGGTGTATGAGTTGTTTATATATTTTGGAGATTAACCCCTTGTCAGATATATGATTTGCAAATATTTTTTATTAGTTCGTGGGTAGTCTTTTCGTTTTTTTTTTTGAGGAACATCAGCCCTGAGCTAACATCCGTGCTAATCCTCCTCTTTTTTTCTGAGGAAGACCAGCTCTGAGCTAACATTTATTGTTAATCCTTCTCCTTTTATTTTTTTCCCCAAAGTCCCAGTTGATAGTTGTATTTCATAGTTGCACATCCTTCTAGCTGCTGTATTTGGGACGCGGCCTCATCTTGGCCGGACAAGCGGTGCGTCTGTGCGTGTCTGGGATCCGAACCTGGGCCGCCAGTAGTGGTGCTTGCCCACTTAACCACTAAGCCACGGGGCTGGCCCTGTCTTTCCGTTTTGTTCATCATTTCCTTTGCCTTGCAGAAGCCGTTTAGTCTCATCTAGTCCCATTTGTATATTTTTTCTTTTCTTTCCCTTGCCTGAGTAGACATGGTATTGGAAGGGTGCAGCTAAGACCAATGACAAAGACTGTACTGCGTATATTTTCTTCTAGGAGTTTTATGGTTTCAAGTGTTAGATTCAAGTCTTTTATCCATTTCGAGTTAATTTTTGTGTATGGTGGAATATAATGATCTACTTTCATTCATTTGCATGTGGGTGTCCAGTTTTCCCAACAGCATTTATTGAAGAGACTTTCTTTTCTCCATTGTGTGATCTTGGCTCCTTTGTCAGAGATTAACTGACCACAGATGTGTGGTTTTGTTTCTGGGCTTTCAGTTCTGCTCCATTGAGCTATGAGTCTGTTTTTGTCCCAGTACCATGCCATTTTGATTACTATAGCTATGTAATATATTTTCAAGTTAGGATTGTGATGCCTCCAGCTTTGTTCTTTCTTCTCAGGATTTCTTTGTCTATTTGAGGTCTTTTGTTATTCCATATATATTTTAGGATTCTGTGTTCTGTTTCTATGAAGAATGTCATTGGGATTCTGATTGGGATTGCATTGAATCTGTAGATTACTTTAAGTAATATGGACATTTTAACTGTGTTTATTCTTCCAATCCATGTGCGTGGAATATCTTCCCATTACTCCAGGTTATCATTGATTTCTTTCAATAAAGTCTTATAGTTTTCATGTATAGTTCTTTAACCTCTTTGGTTAAATTTATCCCTAGACACTTTTTTCTTTTTGTAGCAATTGTAAATGGGATTGTATTCTTGAGTTCTCTTTCTGTTAGTTCATTATTAGAGTATAGAAATGCAAGTGATTTTTGTAAGTTGATTTTGTACGCTGTAACCTTGGTATAGTTGTTGATTATTACTAATAGTTTTCTGTTGGATTGTTTAGGGTTTTCTATATTTACAATCATGTCATCTGCAAACAGCAAGAGTTTCATTTCTTCCTTTCCAATTTGGATTCCTTTTATTTCTTTTTCCAGCCTAATTGCTCTGGCCAAAACCTCCAGTACTATGTTGAATGGGAGTGGCCAGAGTGGGCACCTTTGTCTTCTTCCTATACTCAGAGGAATGGCTTTAAGTTTTTCGCCATTAAATATGATGTTGGCTGTGGGTTTGTGATATATGGCCTTTATTGTGTTGGGGTACTTTCCTTCTATACCCATTTTATTGAGAGTTTTTATCATAAATGGATGTTGGATCTTGTCAAATCCTTTCTCTGCATCTGTGGAGAGGACCATGTGATTTTTATTCCTCATTTTATTAATGTGGTGTATCACATTGATTGATTTGCGGATGTTGAACAATCCCTGCATCCCTGGTATAAATTTCACTTGATCATGGTATGTGATCCTTTTAATACATTGCTGTGTTCCATTTGGTGATATTTAGTTGAGGATTTTTGCATCTGTGTTCATCAGCGATATTGGCCTGTAATATAACTTCTTTGTGCTGTCCTAGGCCGCTTTTGCTGTCAGGGTGATGTTAGCCTCATAGAATGAATTAGGAAGTGTTCCATCTTCTTCAACTGTTTGGAATAGTTTGAGAAGCATGGGTATTAAATCTTGTTTGAATATTTGGTAGAATTCTCCAGAGAAGACATCTGCTCCTGGACTTTTGTTTTTTGGGAAGGTTTTTGATGACCATTTGAATCTCTTTACTTGTGATTGGTCTGTTCATTTTCTCTATTTCTTCTTGAATCAGTTTTGGGAGGTTGTACGAATCTAATAATTTATCTATTTCTTTTAGGTTATCCAATTTGGTGGCATGTAAGTTGTTCAGTGTATTCTCTTATTGTCCTTTGGATTTCTGTGGTAACTGTTGTAGTTTCTCCTCTTTCATTTCTAATTTTATGTCTTTGAGCTTTCTCTCTTTTTTTCTTAGTGAGTCTGGCTAAGGGTCTGTCAGATTTGTTTCAATCTTCACAAAGAACCAGCTCTTTGTTTCATTGATCCTTTCTACTGTTTTTTTAGTCTCTATTTCATTTATTTCTGCTTTAATTTTTATTATTTCCCTCATTCTGCTGACTTTGGGCTTCATTTGTTCTTCATTTTCTGTTCCCATTAGGTGTAGTTTAAGGTTACTTATTTGGTGTTTTTCTTGTTTGTTGAGATGTGCTTGTATTGCTATGAATTTCATTCTTAGAACTGCTTTTGCTGCATCCCATAAGAGTTGTTTTGTTGTCTTTTCATTTTCATTTGTCTTCAGGTATTTTTTGATTTCTCCTTTGATTTGTTCATTTATCCAATGGTTCTTCAGTCTTGTGTTCTTTAGTCTCCACTTATTTGTAACTTCCCCATGTTTTGTTTTGTAGTTGATTTCTAGTGTCATAGCATTGTGGTCAGAAAAGAAGCTTGATATGATTTCAATCTTAAATTTATTCAGGCTTGCCTTGTTTCACAACATATGGTATATCTTTGAGAAGGTTCCATGTGCACTTAAGAAGAATGTGTATTCCGCTTTTTTGGAAGGGTATGCTCTATATATATCGATTAAGTTCATCTGATCATATGTTTCATTTAATGCCACTATTTACTTGTTGACTTTCTCTGCATGATCTATCCATGGATGTAAGTGGGTTATTCAGGTCCCCTGCTATTATTGTGTTGCTGTTAATTTCTCCCTTTAGGTCTATTGATAGTTGCTTTATATTGTTTTGTGCTGCTGTGTTAGGTGCATATATCTTTATAAGTGTTATGTCCTCTTGGTGGAAAGTCCCCTTTATCATTATATACCGCCCCTCTTTGTCTCTCATAAACTTTTTTATCTTGAAGTCTGCTTTGTCTGATATAAGTATGGAAACACCTACTTTCTTTTATTTGCCATTTGCTTGCAGTATTGTCTCCCAACCATTCATTCTGAGGCTGTTTGTTTTTAGTGCTGAGATGTGTTTCCTGGAGGCAGCGTATTGTTGGGTCTTGTTTTCTAATCTACCCCACCACTCTGTGTCAGTTGATTGGAGAATTCAATCGATTTACATTTAGAGTGATTATAGATACATGAGGGCTTAATCCCACCTAATCTATATTTCCATTGTTTCTCTTCCTTTGTGTTTCTCACTACCATTTCATTTTGGGGGTTTTCTGTGGAGGTGTTCTCTTTTTTTATGATCTATGGCTCTGCTCTGATTTTTTGTTTGCTGGTTACTGTGAGGTTTGTACGAAGATCTCATAGATGACATAGTCCATCCTCTGAGAGCCTCTTATCTCCATTAGCCTAAGCAGGTTCGATCCCTTTCCTCTTCTTCTTCTGAGTTATTGTTGTCACAAGTTATTCAATTTTGTGTTGTGCATTTGTGACTAAGCTGAAGTGTTTATAATTACTTTTGATGCTTTCCTTCCTTTCCTCTTTTAAGTTATAATTAAGTATTTGCTACCCTGTTGTGAAACAGAGCTGTAGCTTTCTGATTTTGTCTTTCTATTTATCTCTTTGCTCAAAGCTTTGTAGACATTTGCCTTCTTTTTGTTTCTGGTATGAGGGTGTTCTTGATCATTGCTTGCATGGGAGATCTAGTGGCGTGGAACTCCCTCAGCCTTTGTTTATCTGGGAAAACTTTTATTTCTCCATTTTATTGTTGGGGGAAGAGTGAGAATCTCCCTCTGCCCTTTCCCTTAAGGTTCTTCTGGCTGGCCAAATAATCAACAAGACAGGTTAGCAGGAGAAAATAATACCAAGTTTAATAACATGTATACATGGGAGAAACTCAGAAATGAGCAACTCGTCCCTCTGTCTAAGCTGCTTGTTTAAGTATTGCAGCTAAAGGCAAAGGACCGTGTTGGGGTTGGGTAGTGGCCTGGGACTTCAGAGGGCAGAAGGACAATTCTTTTCAGGGTCAGCTATTGATAATTTGGTCAGGGATAGATAGAGTTTTTTGATAAAAGGGGCTTGGTGTCCCTCCCATTGCAACATCTATTTTACATTATCTTTATAGCCATCATGATAGAAGATCTGTTCCAGGAATGAGCCACTATGCCAGATTCTCTAGGCAGTTAGTGGGGGAGGTCAAATATCCTTATTGTCTTCCGTTCGAAATAATCCACATACCAGAGTGGTGCTTCCTGGAGCAACTTGCCCTGAGCACCATCAGTATCATAAGGATCATTTCACTGGATAGAGTATTCTTGGCTGAAAGTTTTTGTCTTTCAGTATTTTTAATATATCATTCCATTCTTTCCTTGCCTGTAAAGTTTCTGCCAAGAAATATGCTGAAAGCTTGGTAGGTGTTCCTTTGTAGGTTATTTTCTTCTGTCTTGCTTCCCTTTATATTTTTTCTTTGTCATTGGCTTTTGCCAATTTTACTATTATATGCTTTGGAGAAGGTCTTTTAGCATTGATGTAATTAGGCGTTCTGTTGGCTTCATGTATTTGTAAGTCCGGTTCTTCCCCAGGGTTAGGAAGTTCTCAGCTATTATTTCTTTGAACAAGCTCTCTACTCCTTTCTCCCTCTTTTCTCCCTCTGGGATACGTATAATTCTTAGGTTGCTTTTATAATTGAGTCATATATTTCTCCAAGAATTCCTGCATTTTTTAAAAATCTGAGTCCTCTCTCCTCATCCACTGGAAGCATTTCTATATTTCTATCCTCTAAATCACTAATTCTTTCATCCATAATATCAGCTCTATTTTTTAAGGATTCTAGATTCTTTTTTATCTCATTAGTTATGTTCTTCATATCCAGAATTTCTGCTTGTCTTTTTTTAAAGAGTTTCAGTCTCTTTGATGAAGTATTCCTTTTCCTCATTAATTTTATTCCTGAGTTCATCGAACTGTCTGAACATTGTTTTAACTTGGTGAGTTTCTTTAATGACAGTTATTTTGAATTCTCTGTCATTTAGATTGTAAATTTCTGTGACTTCAAAGTTCGTTTCTGAAGATTTGTCATTTCCTTCTGCTCTTAATTGTTACTGTAGATTCGTATGGTGTTGGATGAACTAATCTTTTGCTTGCGTATTTAGGGTAGTATCAGTTCACAGATGCCGCCTGCTACAGCTTTGGGGGAAGCATGAGCTGTGTTTCTGATCCCATTCCATATGCTGGAAGTTGCATGGGTACAATGGGTGTTCCCATACGCTGGGAAAGCATTCACACTGGGCTCAGAGCTGCCACCACATGGAGGCACGTACCCAGTTGTGAGACCGCAGCACTACTATGGGTATTTGTGCAATCTGGGAAAGCATTTGCATGTGCGCATATACCTGCTGCTGCCTTTTCTTATGCTCATGCCAGCCTCTGTGCTTGGTGGGTGGGACTTCTTCATGGGTTCTGAGCATTGGTCAATCATTGGGACTGCAGTGGCACAGTGGGGTTTCCAATAATCCAGGAAAGCATTCATTTGAGGGTCCAGGGCTTCCGTCAAGCCCTCCCAGAGTTGCACCAAGGCGCATTCCTACTTTTGGGGATGCAGCAGTACTATTGGCTCTCACTCCAACCTGGGAAGCAATCGGGTGTGTGCACAGTGCTGCCAGGGAAGTGTTGGGGATAAGAATGAATTCATAGTACATGCGATGTCAAGCATAAATCTCAAAATAATTATGCTGAGTGAAAGAAGCTAGTAAAAAATGAGTACATAGTATATGATCCCATTTATAAAAATCCTTGGAAAATACAGGAAAATCTATAGGAACATATACCGGATCACTGGTTGCCTGGGAATGAGAATGTGTTTGCAAAAGGCAGGGAAGGAGGAATTAAAATGAACATGAGGAAATTTGGGGAGATGGGCATTCCTTTTCTTGATTGAGGTGATGGTTCAATAAGTTATAATCAAAATGTATCAAATTGTTCACTTTAAATGTATACAGTTTACTGTATGTCGTTAATACCTCAATTAAACTAGAACATGTAGTGGAGAGAGAGCCGAAAGAGGGAAAAGGAAAGGAAAAGAAGGACTGAGGGTGAAAATTAAATGGACAAAAGGAAGAGGGCGACACAGGATGCATCAGGTCTCTGTGGCTTTGGCATCTCCTTACCCTGGGGTCTCCCATACTGGGCAGCTGACTAGACCATTCTGATGCACACTCCTCACCTCACAAGTCACTGTCTGCCAGCGGAAGAAGGAGGGCGACTATGAGCTCCAGAGATGACGCCTGGGCTATTACCTGCCTCATGGCGACCTATGGAAGCTGCGATGACTAGATCTGACTAGATCTGAGGTACCCTTTTCCCAGCTGTGGTCCAGAGGAGCTTGGCTGGAACAGAGCGCAACCATATTGGATGGCCACAGGCTCCGAGCTTTTCTAGACTTGGCCCCTGACTGGCTCACAGGGGTCTAAGCTGAAAGGTTTCACATTCCTTAAGTCCTGAAAGTGACTTCAACTTCTGTCACACCAGTTCATCCCTCAGGGACACAAGAATTGGTGAAAACAGCACAGACGTTGCCATCATGTAAAATCGAATCCCCACTTCAGTGCAAGGTTTTCCTTCTTAGGGAAATTGGGACAACCCTCCCCTTCACTCTGTGCAGCCATCACACCCTTCTAAGTTCCTCTATATTTCTCCCCCACTGAAGGCCTGGCAGTCTCAGGTTCCCCTTTTCTGCTTCATTCTCTGAAGCTCAGATTCATCAGGACTTCCAGATCAATCTCCCTCAATGGCTCCTCTCCCCACTCATGGGTCCTCCATGACCGGAAACAGGCCAAGATGGGAAGAGTGGGTGAGACATGACTCTGCAGTCACCTTGGGCCTTGGGAGCTGAAATGACTAGGTGTCTGGGAAGACTGAATCCCAGAGAAACACCAAGGCTCTGGGAAGAGAGTATCTGCTCTGGATGTAAAAGTGAATAATACTCAGCAGGAGAAATCTGAGGGAAAAGAAAGAGTCTTTTTTCATCTTTATCTGTACAGAGTCCATCTAGCCTTAAAGCAGAGGTTCCCCAACAAGCAGCACAGAGCATCCCAGGAATGAGGCAGGCTGCGCTGTTCTGCTGTGGGTCTGTGGGTACAGATTACATTATCTGTACACACTGTGCAGACGACCACAGCTGACGATACTAAAGGGCAGAGAATTAAAGTCACAGTCATGGCACTCTCTCAGACTTTTTGTGTGTGAGTTTCACATTCTCAATCTTAAGCAGTGCTTCTCTGAGAATTCACACTCAGAAGATTAAAATGATTAATAATATAAATGTATTATTATACATTGCATACATTATACACTGTACATTATAATTATAAATTAATGTATAATTATTATACATTAATATATTATTGTTATATATTACATTATTATAATATCATTATAATGGTTAATAATCGTTATCATTATTTACTATTTAATTTCTCCTAAGCAACATGACTGGCAAGCTCTGCGTGTATTATCTCAGTTACGGTCACAATATTTAGGGTTTTATTCCCATTTTAAGTTAAAGATGTGGAAGCTCAGAAATATTAAATAACTTGACAAAGAAGGAAAACAATTACTACAAACCTAAATTAAACAGCTATTCAAACTATGTGTCAAAGAAAAAAAGACGTTTTCTGACTTACAAACAGACTCAAAGTTGACCTCCCACAGGCCTGCAGTGAAAGAACAGGTAAAGAATGTACATCAGAAAGAAGAAATGTGAACCCAGGAAAACATAACAGGAGTCATGAGGAAAGGAAAATACCGTCTGTCTAATTTAGTATTAGTTTTAAAACAAGACATTAAAAACACATTCGAACCAAAATTCCAGATGATTACCACATGGAAGAATAGAGGAGAGAAGATTTAGGTAAAAAATAACTCATATTTTAGGGAAGATATAAATACTAAGATACTCTATTATTGTTTAACACATTGCTCTCAGAAACTGATAACTCTGAGGGACAAAAGTAAGTAACGATAAAGAGGATTTGAAGAGTGCAACATACTCGATCAGACAAATAGACAAATCCCAACACACTGGCTTATTGTGAGACTTGTGATGCTGAAAACCGTCGTTCTTCTGACAGCATGATACCGCAATGGCATATCAATTTTCATGAATCAAATTTCCAACACATATAAATCTAAAAAAATGGAAAATCCAGTATTTCATTGTATGCAACTAGTGATTCAACATGCAACAAATGCCAGAAAAATAGAGACCCAGAAGTAGGGGTCTTTTTTGAGAAGACATATATAACAGCTCTTTAGTGAAATGTTATGTTGGAATCTATTGCAATATTACACAAAAAGGACAATCCATTTGGACTAGGTATGTTTTCTCTGTGACTGTGAGGGTAAAACTCTAAAGAATCCCCTGACTGTGATAACTCTCTGTTGCTCTTAAAATACAAATACATAACACTCAGGAAAGGAAAGGAAGAAAAGATCTCCTTTCTCTCCTCACCTGAAACTCAATCTCCCACCTCAGAAGGATCACTGTCCGTATCTTCTCTGTCTTGCAAAGGAATCAATGAAAAGAAAAGTATTGGTATATATTAAAGTTTCAAGAGCTCAAAGCAAGAAAACCTAATGACCCCTGCAGAGGCATTGATGTAGTGTGAGCTCCATGTCATCTGCACCGTCTTGTCTTTTATCATCACGTTTGTCGGGACGTCCTTCTTGGCCCCTCACTCTCCCTGCCTCGCTAATGAGTCTGTCTGCATCAGTGCTAACGCCAGTCTCTCTCTTGCCCTCTTCACTTTCTCTTCTTGTCTCCTGATATCTTCCTGAGTCACCTGAAGTTGTTTGCAAAGGAGCTGTGGGATGTACAGACCAGCTCCTGGGATCGTCTCTGCTGAATCTGAAGACCAGGCAGGGGTGGGCATGGGACTGTAGTTCGGATCACCTGTGAGCACACCTGGCAGGAATGCACCTATGCAACTAGGTGCAAGATTCAGCAGGGCTTTGGCAAGGTCCAAAGGACTTAACGGTTCTTCTGCACTCTGCAGTCCTGGAGACGTTGCAGTCTCTTCTGCCAGCAGAGTTGCTGGGGCTGCTCCAAGTTTTCCTCCCCTGGATGGCAACTGACATCTTTGCCAGGATAGGATGTGATTCTAGTAACTGGCCTCTTGAATATGTAACTGGACATCCTCAAAGGGAAAGAGATGCTCAAACCAGGCTTGGGTTGGATTGGTTTCCACAATCATGTCGCTTCTTCTGTGATGATTTGACCATCATACTTCTTTTCCTCTTACCATATAAAAATAAATTGGGAATGTGGATCACAGTGATAAATGAAGCCTGCCTTCCCAGGAGAATTATGTCATATGCCTTGTACTTCTACCCTCCCTCTCTCCCTGTGGGGATTAATCTGACCTGTGTCCTGGGACATCATCAAAGAGATTTGGGTCAAGAACAGAAAGCTCGAGATCAAAACTCGGGACTACGGCAGGCCATTTCTTCTCCCCCATGTTGTTAGACACTTATGAGTATGACTTTATTCTCTTTTTGTCCTTGTCACTCTCAACAACAAAATCCCTGGTGCTCCCTGTCAGGACCCACTTTCCCCAGTCTTTTTCTAAATCCCAATCATAGTATTCTTCTGTACTATATGACTATTCATTTGATTAACCCATTGACTAGTTGGTGTTCATAGCTCCCTTAGAGCTTAAATCAGTAGTGAAATTATCATCCACCCCACTCCTAGTGACTCTTATTTGACAACTGTGAACATTAAATCTCAATACAGAGAATCTATGTCTGAAAAAACTCAACTTACAAATGGAGAATGTGCTGTAAGTGGGAAGTACACACTGGATTTATGGAACCCAGGAAAAAAATGTAAACTCTCTCATTATTAAGTTTTGTATAGACTGCACCCACATTGATGATATCTTGGTTATAGTGTGTAAAAATATACTATTAAAATTAGTTTCACTTGTTTGCTTTCATTTTTTAAAATGTGGCTACTAAGAAAAAAAATAAATTCTATAATATACAGTGCTTAATGTTACTATTGGACAGTGCCGATGAAGCCATCAATGAAAATAAATACTAGAGAAAGTGGTTAGGGAAATTTTTTTCCCTAGAAAAGGCGTCTACACTGGCCCACACTGCAAGATGCTGCAAAAACTGTCATATACACACACACACACACACACACACACACACACACACTGACAGAATGAAACTAAGGTCTTCCTAGAGTCACCACTTCTCACATGGCATGAGGTTGCACTCTTACTTAGTCCTAAGTGGACTAATATCAAGAAAGAAGGCAGAAGTCAAGGTAATTTACCAATTAGGAAGATCTAAAACCAGAAACTAAAGCTCAAGATATGTGGTGAATTTCCTGTTGTGGCTTCTGTTATTAATTCAATATGTTAGGGAGACTTTTCCAAGGAGGGTTGTTTTAAAACTCACTTTTTCTTTACTATGTAAAAATAGACAGGCTATGTAAAGTATAATTACTCTAGCCAATCAATGAAAAGGAGATGATAGAACACTACTGGATTACAGAGTCAGGGAACAGCTGACATTGGGTTAATTTGGCCTTAATTAGGCTGATTCTGATTTCATGACCGTCATATTGATTGTATTATACTAGAACCTAAGAAACTTCCCAGCCCCACCTACTATGTAACCACCAAGGCCCACCAACCAGACCAGTCCTTGCTGACACATCCCCTGCCTCCATCCCTTCTGACAACACCTGGAGGATTTTCCCCATATCCCACACTGTCCCTGTGCTCTTCTACCTGCCCCAGGGCAAGGGAATCATTTTCTCCATGGCTCAGGGTCTGTGTGTGCCCAGCTCTGAGGATGGCACTTCTCCCTCCAGTGAAGACAAGGATCAGAGCGCAGACCTTGTGAGCTGCAGCAATTGGACAAAGACTGGGGTTTGCTGACAGAAAAGAACCTTTAGTGGGCACGGTTACCAGGGTCCAAGAAGCCCCAGTGATTCCTCCAGGGAATGTGATGCAGGACAGAGCAGGAATGTCTGCCTGTGGTTCGGCTTGGGAATGCTTGTAGTGTGACATAGGTGACATTGGTAATGCATTCGCCAATGTTGTTCACTCATTTATTCATCGTATGTCATGGAGTGCATTCTACATACATCCAGGCAACAGTCTCACCCTTTGGGGCGACACAGGCAGTGTCAGAAGACTTTCTAATATATAGGCACAATGCTGGCAATACACTAGGTGTTCCAAACATTTTTCAAACATTAACTCCTTTAATACTCTCCATAAACCTACAAAGTAAGTATGCTGATCATTATTGCCAATTGAGTGATGAAGAATCTGAAGCACCAATCAGGTAAAGAACTCAGTCAATACAAACATCTAGTAAGGGATTGAGCTGGAATATGTACATGAGGAGTTAGCTCCATACTCTGTGCTCTTAACCACGACATTTACTGTCTAAAGACTTCACATCATGAAAAAATTTGAACAGTTATTCATTTTCTTGGTAAATTGATTAGCCCCACTATTTTATCTGTGTCTGAAAAATAGAATACCTGCGTAGAAACTACTGCACATACACACTCAAATTACATCTACCAATGTCCCCAGTCCCTGAAAATTAATACAGAGAATATTTCAGAATGTTTCTTGCCCAGGTTGGGAGGACTCTGAGGAAATCTCAGTGTTACTTTAAGAAGCTGAGTACAGGCTGGGACTGGATCTCAGGGGAAATGTGTCCTCAGGAGTCACCATTGAGTGACAACATTGATGGGAGGGTCTCAGCAGTGACTGAATTCAAGATCTGGTGGTGTTTTAACCTGGTGCTTATCTTCTGGCTGTGGGTTTATGGTGATGCAGCACAGGGAGAGGGGCTGGTTCACTGTGTTCTTGGGGAAACCAGACCCATGAAAGAGAGGAAATGACGGTTTCCTTAAACAATGGACTCATGTTGGGAAAAATTCGGCCTGGAAGAGACAGTCGTGTGCCTGCTATAACCAGAAGGAGTTGCCTCTGCATCAGCCAAAGCAGGCAGCCCTTCCCCGTGCACTCATTTTATCTCAATGGGAGGAAGGAGGAGGAAATCATGTAATGCTCTTCTGGATGTAAGATCTGTGATGGTAGCGACTGTGCTAGGAGGTTCTGAAAGGCCTCTCTGAGGCATTTCAGACCTTTGCTGTGACCAGAATGACAAGTGTAAGCACCCCTGCGTATGTCTGGGAAGAGTTAGTGTGTCAAGGAGAAGGCTCCCTGATGCAGAGACTCACATGAAGAAGCGAGTTTGACTAGGGCAGGTCAGAAATGTGGCCAGTGTGGCTGGAGGGAGCCTGAGAAGGGAGAGTGAGGGGAGAGAGGAGGGTGATCAGGCTGGATCCTGGGACATGGTAGACTGTTACTTTCTGTTCCTCTGTGACAACATTGCTCCAAAACCTACCAGCTATACAGTACAAATATATAACATCTCATAATTTCTGTGAGCCAAGCATCTGGCATGGCTTAGCTGGGTGCCTCTGCCTCAAAGTCTCTGTGAAGCAGGGTTGTGGTAACAACAGGGCTCAAATGGGGGGGGATTCCCACCCAAGATCACTCACATGGGTTTTGTCAGGATCCACTTGGACTGAGAGTCTGAGCTCCTGTCTGTCTGTTGGCTGGACACTCTCTCAGTTCTCTCCTATGGAGCCTATACATAGTGCAACTAAATACATCAGCACTTGCATTCCCAGTTCTGCTGATTTGATAGAGAGCGAGAGTGAGAGTAAGAGCGAGAGAGAGCGAGAGAGAGAGAGAGCGAGAGAGAGAGAGAGAGAGAGAGATTGAAACAGAAGGAGGGAGGTAAGTAGGGAACCCAAGTAAGCCAGTAAGCAGGAAGTGACAGATGTTTTGTAATTAAAACTTGGAAGTGACACCCCATCACCTTGGTTGTGTTCTGTTGTTCAGAAGCCAGATACTGACCACTTAGTGATGACAAAAGGCTGTGCACTTCAGGAGGCAGGGAGCATTGGGACCATTGTGGAGGCTGCCCACCAAATAGGCCAACGTGAGGCACTTGGGACTGATTCTGAGTAAAACAGGGGACCGTGGAAGGGTTAATGCCAGTGGATCACGATGTCTGAATTTCCTCTAATTTCAACTCCTTCAGGATGCAGATCTGAAAATGAGGCCCAGAGGGGCAGTGACTTTCCCGAGATCACACATCTGGAACCCAGAGAAGTTCTGACTGGTATTCTATGTGATGTCCTACTCCTTCTTGTACTTCCTCCATCTCTAAGTGTGTACATTAGACACTTGTGACACCAGCCCTCTGGTGTTGTACGTATTATCACATGTACCCTAACAAGGTCCCTAGGAAGCTGTTTTTAGCCCAATCCTCATTGTGCAGCTTGGGAGACTGGGGAGATCTTGAGAGGCACAGCAGCTTTTCCAGGACACAGAATTGGTAGGAGAAAAGAGGTCTGACTTCAGCTCTGTCTCCTCAAAGCTGGGCCCCTGGATCCACTCCAAAGGAGCTGTGGGGAGGGTGGTGATGGGTATTTGTGTACAGTGATGGAGAGGACACGAGCAAGGAGGGAGAGCACCCAACAGCCTAAAGGGGCTTTGGGTGGGTCTGATTGAATGAAGGGGCCAAGTATTGGAACCTTGAAGAAATGACCTCATTTCCTTGGTGACAGCCCCCAACAGAACTTAGAACTCTGGTTACCAGGCATCCACATTGTAATCATAGCCTCCTGTCCAGTCATTTGAGTGGAGACACTCTACACAGCAGGACGTTCTCATGTTGTCCCGTGACTTTCCGAAGCTCTGGTCCCCAGAAAGCCCAGAATTAGAGCATGTTAAGTCACTTTAAACATTGGCTCAGCCCTCACCTAGAATGTCTGTGGCCTTTTGGCAGGAAGAACCATCAGGGATCAGTGTGGGCCAGGGCAGGCCACTCTAAGTCAGGCCAGAACTGTGATCCCAGAAGGACAGCCCCACACCCCTTGACACTCATTGTGTGTGTGTGTGGGCGGGGGGGGAGGTGGAGTTAGGGAAGCTGGGGATGAGGAGGACCCAGCCTGGGCAGGAGCAGGAAGCTAGATGGTGGGAGTCGAGCAGTGTGTCATGTTCATACTCAAGACCTTTGTTTCAGGAGAGGAAGGTGAGTTTTGGGGACCAACCTCCTCTATCTGCATGTGAATCCCGGGCCCTCAAAGTGTCCTCGCATTCCTTCCCTGGTGGAGTCTATGCAGATTCCCCTCTGTGCCTGATCTGTGGGGGTGTTTCCCCCTGTGGCAAACTCCAGGCAGGCCCCTGATCCCTCCTGGCCTGACTGCTGGGCACTGTCACTGCAGAGCTGCACCCAAGAGATGGTCGAGGAGCTGGTGGATGGTTTCCAGTTCACCCTCTCCCTGGAGAGAACACAAGTGCACCAGTCCATCAATGACCAGGGCTGGTTAGAGGTGAGTGTGGGTGCAGACGGGTCTTCACACGCAGGACTCTGAGATGACCAAGGCAGTACTAGAATGCAGACTCAAATCTGAGAACCCTCTGGACTCCCCACCTCCAGAATTTTCTCACTAGAGTACCCCACAGTCCCACTGTCAAAGGAATCTGGACCTCCACTCCTCCCTACCAGCTACACAGGAGGGTAGAAAGTCACCTCAGTCCTCCTGGTGGTTCACTGAGATATCACTGACTGTATGTCCCTCCTCCTCTCTCCCAGTGTAAGGATGAGTTCACTGTGAATTTAAATGAGGCCTGCAGGATGCGTGCCCTCCAGGCAGGCATGATGGAGAATCTGACAGAGTCCATGGCACAAGCTTTCCTGAGTAGGAACACGTCCAGCTTCACCACCTTCATGGTCAACTACTCGGCCTTAGACACATCCTACCGGGTCCTGGACCAGCTGTTTACTAGCTGAGTAGCCACTCCCTCCTCAGCACAGTGGTGACTCTGCCCACTGCCATCTGTGTACTTTGGGAAAATCCCCACATCTCTCTGAGCCTCAGTTTGCTCTTCTGAAAAGTGGGGGGGGAGGATAAATTTCATGGTGATCTTGTAGGGACTAATGGGATCAGGAATGACAGGTGCTTACCTGGTGCCTGGATCTGCGTAGAGGGCTGTGGACGTGCTGTGGTTGTCCATGGTGTTTATTTTTCTTTTCGCCGTGAAAAGTAGTCTGCCTCACTGATCTCTAGAATGTGGCCTTTCTGCGTGTGGAAAAACACGTGGTAAGCACCCTGTCAAGGAGTTGAGATTCCATCCAGCTGGTCCTGATCCTTTTCCTTGGGGTAGCCAATTAAGGATCTCTGGGGCAGCAGAGAGGTCCTAGGCCCACTCAAGTGTCTGGGATGGTCTGGCTGGACTTCATTCATTCACGTGTGTAGATTAAGCACCTACTACATGCAGGACTTTTGGAGACACTTAGTAAAGTCAGTGAATGAAGGAGACACAATCGCTGTGCCTCAGTTGTCATCTGAGAGTCAGACAGTGACATTAGACATCTTTTGCAGGTCCTGTCTTCCAAGGTACATCCCAAGTGATGCCGTGATAGCCTCCTTTATAGCTGGAGGCATCTTCCCTTATTCCAGCCAGGAGGGCAGAGCACAGGCCCATCTGAAAAAGTGAGTGGTCTTTGGGTCCAGAAGAGGGGCTTCCTGTCTCTACAGAACAAGGTGTGGAGGGAGAGATGGGGGCTGTGGCTGGGGCGGGCCTGTCAGAACCTTGCGTCTCACACATCTTTTGATTCCCAAGGGAAGGCTGAGGTCTGGTGGCTTCCACTCCAGGAAGACAGGAGTCAAAGTGCTATGGATGGGTTCCAGGACCCCTGGGAAGCATAGGGGTGGCTAGGCTGAGTTGTCTCCAAGAGACCCATTCCCATCACAGACCCATCTTAATCTGTCTCCTCTTCTCCATATCCACCTCTTCTGACCATCACCTCCAGGCCCAAGACAGGAGGTCTGTGAGCAACCCGCTCAAAAACCGGCCTCTGCTCAATCCCGTTGCACAAGTACATGGAGGGTTGGGCTGGGCTGTGTCCCGGCCCTTCAGGAGAAGAGTATCAGCAGGAAGAGTCACGACAGGCACTGTGTTCAACGTGCTGGATGAGCAGGGGCTCATTGCCAGGATGGGAAGGGGCAGGCATCGGTGCCTTGCGTGAGAAGTGTGGAGGGAAAGGCCAGGCCTCTGACTCTGTTGCCAAATTGCCTCCCCTAGTGCCATCTCTTCTCTGGTGGGAACCTGCCTGGACCCAGGGCAGGATTTCTGAGAACGCCTGCACTTTCCCTGCTTCAGGATGAAGCTAACATCTCTGCATCTCAGCTTGCCTGGCTCGGAGCTGGGGCTCCATGCCTACTTTTCTCCAGGTCCAGCTCGAGTATCCAAGGCCCATTGAGGCAGATCTGGAAGGTGAGCAGACTGCAGTCTGGGAAGATGATTTGCAGGGTCTTCAAAGTCTAGTTTCCCTTAAAGGCAGTGGGGTCTTTCCTGCCTGTAACAGGGACCGGGGAAGTCAACTACTTGAGTGACACTGTTTCTTTCTCCTGCTGCAGTACCATCTCCAGAGCTCCCTCCAGCTCCAGAGCCAGAGCAAGGGCCAGCTCCACGGCTAGATCCAGCTCAATCTCTAGTTCCACCACCTGTGCCAGAGCTGGAGCCAGTGTCACCTCCATCAGTCCCTCCAGGGACAGAGCCACCACCAACATCAGCTCCAGCCCCAGTGCAAGCTCCTGAGCTGGAGCCAGCTGGACCATTGGCTTCAGGGAGAATCCTCCTTCCACCTGGAGAGATAACAGCAGAGCCAGATCCAGCCCCAGAGCCCGTCTGCCCCTGGGATGTGACCAGCAAGAACCTGTTGAGGGAGGAGAAGCCTGACTTCTTGGAGTTCCCTCCCCGGCTGGTGGCAGAGCAGTTGACACTGATGGATGTGGTGAGCAGCGGGGCTCTCAGGGCAGGTGGCGTCGGCCTTTGCTGTGCCATGAGCTGTCCCACACCTGACATTTCCTGATCCAGAATCCCATGATCTCGGTCCAGCTTCCCTGCTTACCCTCACGTGACCTGAGCAGACTTATTAACTCCCAAGTTTTTGCTGTGCTCATGTGGACAGTAGAGCTGGACACTGAGAGCAGCTGCCTTGCAGAGTGGCTGTGCAGATGGACGAGGTGAAGCAGAGAGGACATTGGGCAGAGTCTGCGCTTTGGTGGGGGAGCGGAGCACACTGAAGTGCTGTCTCGTCCTGGGTAGTTCACTCATTTGCCCAGGAGGCCTCAACAGCCTCAGCACTAATTAGGCACCTCATGTGTACATGACTACAAGGCAGACAAACAAAGCCTGTGGTTGTTGCTGCCTTGGGGAAATGTGCACCTGAAAGAGGAGACAGATCCTAGGATGGTCAGAATGGGTGGGAGATACCCCTAGAGACGGTCAAGCAGGAGCCGAGTTCTGGTGCTTGGAGGAAGTGAGACTGGGCAGCGAGCAAATACCACTTCCCTGCACCACAGTATCGTGTCCTGGGTCATCCTGTGCTGGGTGCCCTCAGGGGACACAGGCAACACCCAGGGACTCCCACAAGTCTCAGGCCGCATTATCAGCTTCCTGAGCTCCAGCTTTGACCTCTGACCCGGCCTGGGACTGGGGGATGTGGACACTGAGCTGGGCTGTGGCAGGGCTGGGTGACACTCCTTGGCCTGCCCAGGATCTCTTCAAGAAAGTGATGCCCCACGACTTCCTGGACTCCATCTGGTCCCAGTGTGACAACAGGGGTAATGAGCACCTGGCACCCACCATCCATACCAACACGACCCACTTTAATACAATGGTCGAATGTGTCGTCACCACCTGCATTGGGGACCCGAGCATGACGGTCCAGGACAGGGCCAGGGTGGTGGAGCTCTGAATCCACATGGCCAGGGTAAGATGTGGGAGCCCCTGATAGCCCCTCTCTGGAGTCAGGGGAACTGCCCTTTCTCCTTTTTCAGTTCTCATGTTTGAAGTCTGTGGTCTGAGCCTTTGCACAATCCTTAGGCCCCTCCTGCCAGTGCCTCGATAACCTGACTCCTGGTCCCAGTAGTGGGAAGCTCACCCCTTCCTGGGCTCCTTCCTTGCCTTGAGCTAAAATCCTCCTCCTGGAAGTATTCCTCATCATGTTCCAGCTGTGCCTTTCCCGGGTTCCCTGAGCCGCTGTCTCATCCAGGACAGGAGATGTCAATGAGGCGACAGAAGCCAGAGGAAGCAGGGCTCCAGCTCCCCCTCACAGATCATTCTCTTCCATTCCCCCAGGAAAGCCAAGGCCTGAGGAAACTTTCCTCACTCCATGCGATCTTCTGGGCTCTGCAGGTCCCCTCCATTCAGCGTTTAAAAGAGACATGGAGATGGGTGTCCAGGTGGGTAGGCCTCTCTCCATGCTAGCACCACCAGGGTGGACCAGATGCCACACAGGGCTGGCATTGCCCTTCAGTCAGTTGGGACCTCCTGGAAGACAGCAAACCCTGGTGATAGGGTCTGACCTGGTTGGCAGGCTTGGAGTCTTTCTGAAAACTTAGGCCAGTGGTTCTGCTTCAGGAATCAGTTTCCCTAAGTGACAGATCCTGGTTTGAGCCAAATTGAAGATTTTCAAGTGTTTTCAGCAACAGAACTCTCTGTCCACATGAAATTAAGACTGTTTAAAACACATCTGCTGAGAAGATAAGAGAATGGAGGCCCCAGGTAACAATAGGAGTGACCCCTCCCCAGTCCCAGACACCTCAGGGCTCAGAGGACACAGTGAAAATGCTCATCCAGGCTGTCTGGATATTCTAGGTTTTCAAACAAAAGGGATTTACCCTCAAACCACTCCATAGTGTTTCTTTCCTTTTTTCCCTCCTCAGGAAGAACTGGACAAAACTTAAAAAGTTGATGAAAACAAACCAGCTGGAGAGCAGGAAGCTGCTCAAGGAGGTGAGTGGAGGCTGGAGATCTGGAAGGAGGAGAGGTGAGGTGGGGAGGGACCAGGCAGGATGTGCTTTGGGAAACTTTTCACTTAAAGTTCCCTGAGAAATAACGGTCTGTCTTGTCCAGCTTGACAGGAAGCGGGGGTTGTGACCTGCTGGGGCTGGTGGGGACTGATTGGGGCAGGAGGCCTTGGTCACGGGATATAGTGGTGTCGCCTGGACTGTTCCAGGAGGTGAGGAGCTGGCAGAATGAGCAGGTCTCTGGCTTCCATGCGGACCTATCAGCTGGCCCTCTTCCTCCAGGCTGGTGGGTGGATGGAGTGGGTGGGTGTTCCTTTCTTCCTAAAGCAGCCCAGCCTGTCCTCAGGAAGCCAGTCCCCTGCTGCTCCTTCTGTCTTCACTGCACGTCGCAGGGGAGGGCACTCTGCCTGCCCCAGGGATGGGCACTGTGAGGTCACACAGGCCTTGTGGACACAGGGGCTGCCCAGCCTTGGGCCAAATGGTGGATCTGGGACAGAACTGTGTGGTCTCTGGGACTGTGCTCTCTAACCAGATAGTGGTCACTGCTGACAAACCAGTGAGTCTCGCCCGGTGCCTTGTTGACAAAGATACGCCCCAGATTGCAATGAGAATTATCGGGGAACTTACAGACGCTTAATGGACCTTCCTGACAGGACATTAGAAGTTTCCAAGTAAAAAAGGATTCAAATGTCACCATTACACAGCGCCATGGTCACCCCCTACACTGTCACTCAGATGTGGCACAAGGGGGTCCCCTTCCTGAGTGAATAAAGCAGGAGTTCTGTGCAGGGCTCATCCTGAGGGGATCCTAGGGAGCTGAGGCCTTTGGCATGGCCTCAGGTCCAGCCTGGTGTCAGAGAATCCCAGGGGGCTGGAAAACACAGAATCAACTTGGATAGGACCCCGAGACACCTTGTGCCTCCCGATACATGGCTCAGGCTCACTGAGGGCCTCAACACACCCCGAGAGTCCAGAGGATAGGACCTTGGTCAGAGGTGTGTCTGGAGGAGGAGTGAAGACCGGGGGCCAGGCTCTTTGGCTGGGAGGGGGCACGGTCTCCTCTGTGGGCCCCTGAACAAGTCACTGCCCCTCTGTGGGCCTCGGTCTCCTCATCTGGGAAATGGAGGGAGATGATCTGTGTTGCAGGCCTCACAGGGGTGATGAGGTACAAGGGGGAGAGGAATGTGCAGGAGCTTTGTGCTCCTCCTCCTCGAGGGGGGAGGGGAGAGTATTGGTGACAGTCAGATGACACTGAGTCCTCAGGGGACCCTGGGAGGCATGGGAGTCCTCCTCACACTTTCCTGATGAGGAGAGAGGCTTAGGGGCCTGGGCAGGACTGAGGGCACAGAGGAGGGAGTTTTGGAGATGGGAGTGATCTAGAATCAGAGCACTATAGAATGGGAGCAGCCATAGACACCAGATGTCCGGGGTCCAGGATCAGGGGCCTGCGAGACACTGGGAAGGGAGCATGGCCTCCCTGATCCTGTCCTTGACCCTGCAGGAGGTGACCTTTGTGTGGGCCACCCTAGAGATGGATCCCCAGGGAGCCCAGGAGAGGCAGCAGCAGCAGGTGAAGGTGCCTGAGGGGGAGGATCCAGGTGTTAGAGGAGAGGGTCTCTCTCCTCACTGCTTGAGGCCTCCCTAAGAGAGGGGTCCCTCCTGCTCCAGCCCAGCTACTGGAGCCCCAGAGCCTGAAATGCCTGTCCTGGAAGTGACCGGGAGGAGGCCTGGAAGGGCTGGGCCCAGGATAGATTAGGGACAGGAGGGGCAGGGAGCACATACTCTGGGATTTGCCAAAAGCCACCCCTGGGAGGTGACTGGGGAAGTTGGGTGGTCCTGGAGGGGGCAACTGGGTGCAGGCCACTGAGGGTCCTAGGCTGTTCTCTGTGGGAGTCTGTGGTGGGCAGGAGGCTGGGGTGAAGGGATTTGGGGGAGGGTACATGTGGGCACTTGAGAGGTGGGACTCATCTCACCACTCCAACCCTGATTTCACAGGGTGTCGTCCCCTTCCTGGGCACGTTCCTCTATCACCTGAAGCTGATGAACATTGGGATGGAGGATGATCTGGAAGTGAGTGAGCCTGGAGGTGGGACCAGGGAGCAGGATCCTGAGGGTTGGGAGGCAAGAGCCCTGCACTGGGCCCTGAGCTCTCAGTACCTGGCAAACCTCCTCTCATGAGGGCCCCATGGCCACCCCTGGGAGCTGGGGAGTCAGGCCCATCTTAGCAATGCATGAATAGACGCTCCGCATAAGCCCCGCACCAGGCTCCCTGGGCTGGTGAAGCTCAGTGCTGCCTGCCTGCAGAGCTGCAGGAGGCTGTGTCTGAGCTGCACTCAGCCTCCCCCTCAGGCCCTGCCCCTGGGGGAGTGCCATCAGCCCCTGCAAGTGAGGAAGCACTTCTGTGGTCCAGCTGTCCCTTCCTCCCTGAGGCCTCAGTCTCCCCATCTGTCATCAGAGATGGTGTGCTACATAAGGTCTCTGGCCTCAGCTCCCCTGTCCCTCCTGCTCTGGAGCCCAGAGCCTGGCCCAGTGTCAAGTTCTCTTTATGGAAGCTCTGCTCTCTGCTGGGCCCTGACGTTACTGCAGCCTGAGAAGGGGTGGGATGGGGGTTGGTTCTGGGCTTAGGGGGCTGATTCTGATGGACATTGGCTGTCTCCTTTCCAGGGAAATCGGTCCAACTTCCAGAAAGGGTGTGAGGTGAGCAGCTGTGGGGAGGTTGGGGAAGTGGAAATCACAGACCTCCCCTAGCAAGACATTCTCTGTCCTCATCCCTTGGGTCAGATCCACAAAGTTGGGAATCCCATCACGTTGGTGGGTGCGGGGGGGCCTGGCATCAAGGACACCTTCCTGGATGAGGAACTAATTCCAGCCAATTGGGAGGACAGGCAAGTCCTGAATGGAGTGGGAAGGAAGGAGGGTTCCCGAGTGAGCACAGACCTCAGACCAGATCCTCACTCTGCACAAGTCCCTGGTTGGGTTCCCCACCCAAGCCCTGTCTGCATCCTGTCCTTCCTCCCAGAAATTCAAAATCATCAGTAGGATCCAGCTGCTCCATCAGGCTGCAAATGCGTATGACCTGGAGGCCGAAGAGCGATTTGGGGCCTGGTTCCAGGCCATGGAGCCCCTCAGTGTCCATGAGAGGTGAGGGGGACAGGAGTTGGGTGAGGGCAGGGCAGACTCTCTCTGATGGCCAGCTCCAGAGCCTGTGGCCTGGCTCACTAATCAGCCTCAGAAGTCGTAGCGTGGTGACCCATGGGGCACTGAGACTCAGCTGCTGGCAGGATCTGGGAGGGGCACCTGAGGTGTGGCTCCTGGAAGCTCACAGGTCCACTCTGTCCTGTAGCTACTGGGTCTCCTGCCAGCTGGAGCCCGCACACCAGAAGGCGAGCAAAATGCGGCTCTTCAAGAGAAAGAGGAACCGGACATCTTCCAGTTTAGGGCCGAGTGAGTGTTGGGACCAGCAGCGACTGAATCCAGGGGCTCAGTACAGCTTCAGGCTAAGCATGGGTCTGGATGCCAGCTCCACTGCTGACCAGGACAGGGACGGGCCGCTCCCCTCTCCTCTCGGGGTTCAGTTGCATCCTCTGAAATGGGTGATGCTCAATGATGCCTCCTGCATCAGGGACAGACGGGGTGCTGTTGATGGACTCAGCACACGGCACAGGGTTTGGATAAGAGTGCAGGGGGGGAGGGCGGTGTGCCATGAATCTCAGGGAGGTATCCCAAAATAGTCTGTTTCTTCTCTTCAGCCGCCATGCATTTGGCAATGAGCCGTCACACTCTGGAGACCACAAGTGCAGCTCCTCCTGACCTGCAGGGACACTGGCGCCCTCGGGGTGTACCGGGCCAGCTCTTCCCACTCTGAGTGAACAAGGACATCCTAAGACTTTCCCTGGTTTCCCCTAAAGCCCCAGAGGGAGGGCACCATCCCCTCCAACTCCTTGACATCTGCACCCCAGCGACTGTTAACCGATTGGGGAGGAGTGATATTATTTCTTTACTAGTAAATGGTAGATTTGACTGTTACGTTATATCCTGTTTCTGTCACAGCCTGCGTGTTGTGGTGTGGTTCTTTCACTTCTTATGCTCATGTAAATAGGACACAGAATCTCACTTTCCTCCTTGAATTAAGAACTTGTGTATGCTCACAGTTTATTGTATGTGGCAGAAGGGAGGAGGGCCAGCCTCCTCCCTGGCTACTGAATGAAACCCTCAAGTCCCCCTTCCTCAGAGGACAGGTACATTTCTGTGTGGTTCACCTGGGCCAGGAGCAGAGACAGCCCCTCAGATCTCCCTGGATGTAGAGGTTGGAGGGACTTTCCCAGGCAGAGCAATAACCACTGAAATGTGGTTGTCTTTCAATTAGCGCCTACCAGGACCATGTCCTTCCCCAAGACAATGGCTGTCTTTCTACAGCTTTCCAGGAAGAAGGAATGTTTTTTGCTTCTCTTATTGAGGTTTCTTTGATCAGATATTGGAACTTGCCATTTTCTAACCAGTCTCTGGATTTGCATCAACAGTAAATGAGAAAAAAATGTAAAAAGATAAAAGTTTGCATGTGTAACGGACAAGGACAGAGGAAGACCATGTGCAGATGGACTATGGGCCCACAGGACATCCCCATCAGGCCGCCTCTAGGGCTCCCCATTCACCCTTTGCCAAGATTGGAATCCCCCTGGGATCCTGGCCCATGTCCTTGGAAGTCCTTTTCCCGCTTGTTTCATATCCAGAGGGAAAGATTCATGATGAACCTTTTAAAACTACAACAGGACTTTGTTCCATAAACCTAACTTCTCCCAGTGAACTAGGATTTCCAACATCCCTGCATTTCCTTGTATGATTCTTTTTGGGCAGAAATTCCCTAGATGGCCCCCAGCATCTCTGTCAGGTACATCATGGCCATTCCTCCCCGGCTGGGCCTGATGGATCAGGGGTAAGCTCTGGTTTGCCAGTAAAATAGACCTTAATCCTGTCCACTGAATGACCCACACCATCCCTCGCTGCCCTGGGTGACATCTCGGCGCATGTGGTTCTGAGGTCCCTGGACTCAGACAATCACTAGTTTACACACTCGTGTTGTTACTGACTTGTCCCAAAGGGGCTGCTGGGCCTGAGATAATAGAGCACGTAGCCCCTGGGACGGCTGTGTTTTTTCCCCAGTCTGTGCTGTGGTTATACGGATTTGTGTTACAGGGATGTGAAACTTTCCTGTTGGGAGTTTTGAAAGATGATGCAGGAGAGGGGCAAGTATAGAAGTTGGTCCAGCAGGGGAATGCCACCAATCTTAGACACAACAGACACAACCTTACCAATTAAAATGCTGAGATGCTCCCCAGGTGTGTGGTTAACAGACACTGCTCAGAGCTCATGCCGAGAACCAACCCGACGACCTGGAGCTAAAGGGTTAGCACCCGGCATTTTGAACATCATGCCCTGGAAACACCCTGTAAGACAAGGGCCATTGTCTTGAATTCCTTAGTACTTCTTCCCCCTCCTTTCTGAAGGCTGCAAGTGTCACCCAGGGAGGCCTTTTCAGTTCAGCCAGAAGCAGAGTAGAAATCCTGGTTCCCACAATCCAGGTCCTTCCTTTCAGGGCACTGCCATCCAGGAAAGAAAGAATTCACACATCCGTGTAGACAACACAAACACACACACTCATATCCCACCCAAATCCCAAGATGCATGAACTACTAAGAGATTAAAAGTGACTTCAGAAACAGATCAACCAATTGCAAAAAAAGGGTTTCATTAAGATCCTGACTCAAATAAAATGTCAAACCAGGAAATAACCTTGACAAAACTGGGAGACTGGATACTGACTGGATAGTTGATTATACGAATGATATTTTTATTTTAGTGTGTGATAACGTTATTGTGTTTGTGTTCCAAACATCCCTCATCTGTAAGAGAAACTGAAATATTTACCGCTGAAATGATGTGCTCTCAGCCATCTCCTCTGGTTAATTCTTGGGGTCTTGGTGTGAGGAAAATCAAAGCCAAATGGTATACTAGTTGACAATCTTTGAAGCAAGTAACAGGTTCACAGAGATTGATTTTTCTCTACTCTGAGTTTTAGAGATTTTTGAAACACTTCAGAACACAATTTTGATAAAAACAGTATACTTGGTGTTCACATTACAATGTTACAAATGAAAAACATCACAAATATAAAGGAATGCTTCTCCTTCCTGACCTAAGGAAGCTCTCTCTCAGTCTGGCCTCTGTGAATGACCTGATGATGCCACCAATTATTCACTTATCACATGTTTGTTGAGTAATTCCTATGTGCTCTGTGCTGTGTGCAAGGCAAACACATTTCCACGACTCTGGATCTAGTGTGGGAAGGAAGGCAATGAGCCTGTTGCCAAGGTTCTCTAAGTGGAAAATAATGCCCCCAGGGGAGTATGCTCATTCTGGAGATTCCAAAATCAAAGCTACACAAGTTTGCCACGTAACAGATAAGAGATACTTAATTCATGATATAGAAATCACCTATGTCTGAATTACCATGTGACCATGAAGAGAAAGATTGATGGGTTTTATGTTATAATTAGATGCAAAATCATCGCTCTGGCCCCTGGCTGAGTGGTTAAGCTTGGCATGTTCTGCTTTGGTGCCCCAGGTTCAGTTACTAGGCATGGACCTACAATACTCATTAGCAGCCATGTCGTGATGGTGACCCACACAAAAAGTAGAGGAAGATTGGCAACAAATGTTAGCTCAGGGTGAATCTTTCACTTCAAAAAAAATAATTAGATGCAAAATCATAATAAAAATTTATGGAATCGGATTTAATATACATTCAAAGACAAATCTCATTCTAGTAGGTATCATCGCTTCATTGAGTGTAAGTTCTAGAAAAAACAAATGTAAGTTCAAAACACTAATTCTTCAGCTTCAATTATCCTATCAATTTTAATATAAAAAGAAGAAAACTCATGGTAAATAAAAATTGAGGTTTACCATGAAAGGTCAAGATCATGATGGACGTTACAAAGAGATGTTGTGAGAGTCAAGCCTGTCTCATGGGGAATTTCTCAACGGCACCACTCTCCTTTTCTTCAGCACCGATGTTGCTTTCCTTACCGTGTTTTCAGGATGCCTTTCTTGGCTCCTTGCTCTCTCTGCCTCCCCCGCAATCTTGTCTGTCCTCGAGACCACAGTCAGTCTCTCCCATGCTTTTCTTCACTTTCTGTGTCTGTCTCCTGATATCTCTAGAAGATGCCCGTTGCCTGCAGAGGGGCTGTGAGCGACCCAGACCCATTCCTGGACTCATCTCTGACCAATATTGACAGTGGCCCGGGTGGGCTCAGGGCTGGTGTGCAGATGCCTCAGCCCAGGCATGGTCCACGGATTCACATGGACCAGCCTGTGTGACTGTTTCAAAGGTATTTGTGACTCCAAAGAACTTAAGAATTCTCCTTCACTGCTGCAGGCCTGGAGTCCCTGCAGTCTACTGTATCCACAGACTTGCTGCGGCTTCTCCAAGGTCTCCTCCCACTGACTGCATCTGACCTCACCGCCAGGATGGGAAGTTATTCCAGTAACTGGCCTCTGGAATATGCAGCTGCTTAGGCTTCAGGGTGCATAGATCTTCAGTTTTCTGAATGGGTTTAGTTTCATGGTCATACTGTTTCCACTATGAAGTCGGGGAATATTTTTAGAGCTTTCTCTTTCAAAACAAAATTAAATATGAAATTTCAACAAAATGGAAGATGAAGACTACCATCCATGGAGAATCTTCTCAGCTCACGTGGATATTCCACCCTCCTTCTCTCCCTGGAGACATGTGTCTCAAATCACACTATGCATCACAATCATTGGAGGGTTTTTAAAACTCAGATTGCTGGAACTCAACCCAAGTAGGTCTGGGGAAGGAATAGAGAATTTTCATTTCTAAGAGGTGACGTTGAGCTGCTGGTACAGGGACCACACATGGAGAACAGGATTCAGTGACATCATCAAGCTGATGTGAGACAAGGACAGAAAGCTCAAGGTCATTATCCAGTGTCAAATCCAGACCAACTTCCCTCCGCCATCTTGCTTCAGAACATTCCTCTCCTCCTCTCTCTGTCACGGTCAAATACACACATGCTGGTGCCCCGCAGCCCACTGTTATTGGGACACAGAGTTCCAAGGACTCCAGAGCTCCTTTCAGGGCCTCACCTCTAATGAAATTATTCACTACTCCATCCTTAGTCATTCATTTCCACAACCTGATCCCATCTTCACCGAAAATTCTCCTGCTCACAAATCAGTAATTCACAAACACCATATTCCCACCACAAATTTCCACATTTCCAGTTTTTACACAAAGAAATCCACTCTAAATAACCATTCTTCAATAAACTAGATTACTCCAGTAGGAATATCTTCACAAGGCTCTCTTTCTTTTCTTCTCATAATCCTTTCTAGTAATCTCAGATTCACAGTCCATCATTTCAATCATCCACTGACCATACTCCCAGATTCTTTATTGCCATCATATCCATCCTGCACACTTCAGATGATTTCAAATACCTGCCATGCCATGTTGACACTTGCACTGAACAGAGAATGCGCCAGTAGCTTGTGGATCCCAACAGAGAATCAACAGAAACCAATGGATCTATATGCATTCCTCTAATGCTTCCTGAATGCTCTGCTCATTTCTTTCCATTTCTTGAGTTCCATAAATCTCTATATTCCGACCTCCTCCATATTTCACAGATAAATTGTTAACCACCTGACAAGAACTCTTTCACTTTCTAGTCATCAGATCTACAAATATTCCTCATAAAGAATTCATTTATCACACCTTTTCTGTTGTTATATCCAAAGAAATTGATTTTTTGGCTGAAACCACTCTGATTTTTATCTTATCATTCCATTTCAATGACATTATGCCCTCAATATTTGTTGTGCTTTCCATAACTTCCCTACTGGAATCATCCCTCAAGTTTCAAATATGCACAAATCTCTACCATCTACAAAACAATCTCTCAGCCAGCATTCCTAATAGTCCTCAGCCTCCATGCCTCTCCACTCCTCCTCCTGCCAGGGATCCATTTTGAAAATGTCACATATATCCAAATGCCTCTGTTTGCACAGTGCCCACCCAATCCCATCCTCATTCTGTGGATGCTTCTCCTGCTAACCTCACAAGCCATGACATTTACTAATCCACTGGGGACTTTTCATGATGTTTCTGACATGCTCTGCAGTAGCACATGACATTGCGGACTCCAATGTCCTTTTAAAAGCCGCTTTGTCCTTGGGATCCACCGCCCTACACTGTTCTGCTCTTGCCTGTCTAAACTTCCCGAGCAACTTCCAGGCTTCTCTTTATGACCACCCCACAATGACTGATGCTTCAGAAGTCAGCCCTGCTCTGACACCTGTTCCCCATCTGTACCCTCCTTCTGGGGCAACCCCATCCATTTCCCTGGCTTCAAATACCACTAATGAGCCAAACATGTCCAAAGAATCAGCAGAGACCTAACTCTGAACCCCAGACCCATTTATCTACCTGCACATTCATCACATCAGTGATGACTCAACTCACAATGACCAGGTCCCAATTTGAACAAGTCACTTACCCAAATAATTGGCTTCTCTCTCAGTATCCCCAAACTCACTTCTTTTTGGTAAAACCTGTCTACCCCTGGGTGTCACTCTGGACACCCTGCCACCCCACACTCACATATCAATGAACCATGCATCCACCCTTCTGAATCTACCTACAGGTTATCCACTTCTGATTTATTTCTAATCACCTTTCAGACCTCATACAAAATATCACTTCCAGACAATGAACACTCCTGCTCCAGTAACCTAAATTACAAAACTCCATTTTTCCTCTTTGTTGATTTTTTTTCTATTTTAGTTATATGTGCATTATTATTTACTTCTTTCAAGATTTAGTTCTTTCTCACTAAATTCATTATTTCATGAAGATAAGACTAATGTGGATTTTCCAAATTTTCCCAGAATAATGTTCACATGTGGCTTTGCACACAAAAAGGGCTCACATGTATTGTGTGTACAAGATATAAATTATATTCATATACATATAAAATTCAAACACTAAAACATTGCTTAATGAAATATTTTAAATCCATCCACTTAACTATTCTTTTTTTTTTTTCCGAGGAAGATCAGCCCTGAGCAAACATTCATGCTAATCCTCCTCTTTTTGCTGAGGAAGACCGGCTGTGAGCTAACATCTATTGCCAGACCTCCTCCTTTTTTTCCCCAAAACCCCAACAGATAATTGTATGTCATAGTTGCACATCTTTCTAGTTGCTGTATGTGGGATTCGGCCTCAGCATGGCTGGAGAAGCCCACCTGGGGTTCCGAACCACAGTCTCCAGCAGCAGAGCACACACATTTAACCACTAAGCCATGGGGCCAGCCACTCCACTTAACTACTCTTGTGCAAAGATACCACATTTAGGTGGTACACTGCAATAAATTAGCAGGAGTAGCTTAAGATTCCAAATCCTTTATCTTCGTAATCCAATCATGAGAGTCTAGTCACAATGATCTGTTTAAAATGCGAAAGTGATCAATTCATCTTAACATTTAAATCCTCCATTTCTGTCTTCAGCACATATTTCTCCTGTTGTCTTATCATAATTATTAATATTACCCTTTCATTCCCTGATATGTTCCAGTTTGGAAGGAAAACTATTTGGCCATTCTATTTTTAGAGCACTTACTATATGCAAAGCTCTGGTGTTAAACCTGTGATCTACAAAATAACTAAACAGACTCACTGCCCCTGTTTGATTTAGTCTTAGTGGGAGGAAAGGGATATTAAATGGCAAAGGACGTATAACATGCCATGTAGAAATCACTGCTGTGATGAACAATAAGGCAGAGAGTGAGAGTTTGAGCTTGAGCACATTTTCAAATTTCTTGGGTGTGTGTGTGTGTGTGTGTGTGTGTGCACGTGCTCATGTCTGCTGCCAGGATGTGATGAGTTGCTTCCTCCTGGGGATTGGGGGAGCCTCCTATGACTAGGGAAATTTCCTCCATATGCACTTAATATGCACTTTGTTATCCATGTGTATTAGTCAGGATTCTCTAGAGAAATAGAACCATAGAATATATATAAACATATAGAAGTGGAGATTTATTGTAAGAATTGGCTCACAAGGTTATGGAGGTTGATAAGTCCCACTACATGCCATCTGCAAGCTGGAGAACCAGAAAAACCAGTGATATAATTCAGTCAAATTCTGAAGGCCTGAGAACCAGGACCTCTGATGTCCAAGTGCTGGAAAAGATGGACATTCCAGGTCAGGAAGAGACAATGGATTCAGCCATTCTTTGCTTTTTGTTCTATTGAGCCCTCAACAGATTAAATGATGCCCACCCACACTAGTGAGGGTGGGTTTGTTTATGTAGACCATGGAATCAAATGATAATGTCTTCCAGAAACATTCTCACAGACACACCCAGCAATAATGCTTCACAGTCTACCTGGGAACCCCTGAGTCTAGTCAAGTTGACAGCTAAAATTAACCATCACATCATGGCTGTATCCAAACAAGACCAACAGAGATATCACAACGTGACCTATGTTATTTAAATTTTCCAGAACACATGTTAAAGTAAGTAAATACAAACAGGTGAAACCGGATTTTATAACGTTTTACTTTAACCCAAGAAATCTAAATATTATCATTTCAAAATGTAGTCCACATCAGTACAAAGAACAAGATACTCAGGTTTTCCGCCCCCTCTGTCTTGCTGGTCAATTTTAATGAATACTGGCTCCTCATATATCTTAATATGATCCAATATATAATTTTCTCCCATCTATTTGAGCTTTATTGCATCAAAAGGAAATCATTTTCTCATTGTCAAACTGCTCTGCTATCTCTTTTTTTATAAATTAAAGCGATATATTGTGTTTATGTTAGAGCTGAAATTAAGAATTTAAGTAATTAAGAAGGAATTGATTCCAGCAAAAGGCTGGTTTACTAAAATGGAAGACAGTTAAAGAGCAAATCTCCCAAGAAAACCGTAGGGCAAATGACATTGGAAAATTCAGGGTAGAATTAGAAGACACATCGGGTGTGATTAAAATGAGAGTGGAGAGAATGTGGGGAGGAATTGATATCAGAAGTGAAAATACACAAGCATGTTCCAAGTTGATGAAAGACATCAATCCACAGATTCAATTAATTCAACATTCCCTAAACGGAGTGACTACACAGGAAATATTGGTGAACTAAACTATGGTCTAAAAACCAAAGTTAATGTAAAGGATTTTAGGGACGAGAGAGGCCAAATAAGTAAGAAAAAGGCCAATTTGTGGTTCTAACTATAAAGAAAATAAGATAGGCATCAACAGAACAACATTTTTAAAATGCGAAAAGAAATCTCATGTCAAACCAGAATTCTACACCCAGTAGCAATAGTGCCCCAAATAAAGATGTCCTAGAAAAACTTAAAGTGAAACTTTTCACTGTTAGCTGCCTTGAATTAGACAAAATATTGCAGTGAGTTGTCACATCCAAAGGAAAATTAACCCATCTTGAAAACCAGGAATGCAAGACGGACTGAAGAGGAAAGGAAAGGATAATTTATAAATAAATATACAGGAATTTTATTTTGTGAAGTAATTCTAGAAATCTCTCATGGAGGTTAAAATATACGTAGAATAAAAAGTATGAAAACAGTAATGCTAATGTCAGGAATGTTAAAAATAGAATTGAAAGTGTTGAAGGTATTAGCATTTGGGGGAGATGGTAAAAGTAATTATTCATATTAGACTGTATTAGGGATTCAGGATTTAACCATTAGTGCAATTAAAGATTTCTATATGATTCCAAGTAATAAGTTTATAGAGGAAATAATGGAATAATAAGAGTTAAATCAACATCAGTGAAGTAAAGAGAGTAAAGGAACATTAATTATTCAAGTCAAAGGGAAGGGAAAGAGTAAGACGGTTGAAATAATTAAAAGTTTACTGATAATTACACGAGATGTAAATGCACTAAATACTAATTTCTTGTTAATGGCTGTGTGATGTATTCTAGAGACTTGTTAATAAATATTTTGGACATTATTTTATTGATAATCGTTTACACAGTCTCTATTTTTTCCTATTAAAACATAAGTGGTATGAACATTTTTGTACATATGAAATTCCATTCCCATTTTTACAAAGGTATCATTAATGGAAGAAAAAGGAAACATTAAAATGTTGATAGAAACTGCAAATACCACCTCCCCACACAATTGTATTAAATGTTTTCATACCAACAGTAGCTGACAGTGTCAATAACTCAACATTTTTTTTTAAGTATAAAGTTTTAGGAATCTCTCAAATATCATTGATAAGAGACAGGATGTCTCCCCTGGATTATCCACTGATTGGATTATCCACTCCCTTCCTCAATAAAAGGGGAATCAGAAGCAGAAGTCCTTGCATTTTCCAGCATTCCACAGGCTGTCTGCACATCAGGAGTGGTGTGAGCAGGACAACTCTGAAGCCATGGAGGAACCTGCATCGGCCTGTTTTCCAAGCCAGCCTATTCTGGTGAGTGTGGAATCCATGTGGACGGCAAGAGTGTCCGTTTGTACACTTTGTCCTTCTGTGAAACCTCTATAAGTGAGCAGACAGTAGCTCTTAAAACAAGAAGATACCTTATTGAAAGTTGTTTCCTAGGTGTTAAGGTTTGTTGAGTGATGTTCACGGTATTGTACTTTTCTGTATAGGGAGCTTTCTTGGGATAATAGGCCAAACATTTGTTTTGTTTTGTTTTTAACTAACAACATCACTGGGGAGTGGACGTACTATTCAGCCCTGCACTGTTTACGCTGTTCCCATCTCTGGAAAACATTTTACCCACAATGTGATTGGTCTTTTTTAAAAAATATTCAGTTCTGTGCTCAAATATCACCTCATAAGTTAGTCCTTCCTTGATCTCTGCATCATCTAATTGTAGGTGGGCCAGCCCCTGTGGTGTAGCAGTAAAGTGCTCACGCTCTGCTCCTGGCAGCCTGGTTTCGGATCCCGGGTGCGCACCAAGGCACCACCTGTCAGGCCATGCTGGAGCAGCGTCCCATATAAAGTTGAGGAAGATGGACATAGATGATAGTACAGGGCCAGCCTTTCTCAGCAAAAAAAAAAAAAGGAGGACTGACATGGATGTTAGCTCAGGGCTAATCTTCCTCACAAGATAAATAAATAAATGAAATAATTGTAGGTAATTTCTTTCCCCTTTATCCCTCCTTACTCTTCTTCCTCCATCCCTCCCTCTGTCTCTCTATCTCTGTGTAGCCCTTACTGTTTATTACAGGATCTAATTATACCTAGCACTATATTAGACATTCATCCGTCTCTTTATTAACTCATTCCTCTCACCAAGATTAAAATAAACAGGGAAAGTGACTTTTTAAGTTAAATTCTGGATCATGGGTTTTAGTACATAACTTGGCATATAATGGGTGTTCTATAAATGGGACGCACAAATAGTTTTCCCTCCAAACTAGGACATGTTGGAGAACGAAAGGGATGGTATTTTTTTTTTCTTTTTGTGAGGAGATAAGCCCTGGGCTAACATCTGCCAAGCCTCCTCTTTTTTTTTTTTTTTTGATGAGGAAGACTGGCCCTGGGCTAACATCTGTGCCCATCTTCCTCCACTTGATACGGGACGCCATCACAGCATGGCTTGCCAAGCAGTGCGTCAGTGCGTGCCTGGGATCCGGACCGGCAAACCCAGAGCACCTGCAGCGGAGCAAGTGCACGTAACCACTTGGGCCACTGGGCTGGCCCCAGAGATGGTATTAATAATTATGGCAGGACAACAGAAATGAAGTGAGATTTATGACTTCACTTTCAAAAACTATCTGAAGACAGAAATGAGAGATTGTAAAGGAAAGGTGCACTGATTAGGTTTACATTTTAAATAGATTATTGTGCCTAGAGTCTTATAATGGATTACAGACAGAAAGGATTTGCAATCTTAGTGATAATTTATTGCAGTACCCCACAAAACAGATTATATCCTTGTATAATTGTAGTTCAGTGAATTTGTTTGAAAATTTTAGAAAGTTTTTTTTGGAGTTTGAATAATTTCTTTCCATAAATATATTGAGTACCTTGTAAGGGCAAAGCAATGAGTGAATACGGCAGTGTAAAACATTACAGTCCACATTAGTCTTCACTTCATGGAGTATCCAATTTAGTGAGAAAAACACTATGAGAGAAGCAGATGATAATACACATACAATTAAAATTTTAAAAATTAACAGAGAAAACGTGATATTAATTTTGGTGGCTGGATCAGGAAAGGTCACTCTGTTGAAATGGTATATTGTAGGAAATCTGAAAAGTGCTCAAGAATTATTCAAAAGTGGAGAATCTTTAGGTGGATTCAGGAGGGTGGATGGATGGTTCATTGAAATATGAGTGTGGGGTGGCAGGGTGTCCAGAATGACACTCAGGTGTAGACAGAATATCAGTACAAACAAGCGAGATTAGGGGCCGCTGAGATATGGGTGATTATTTGCAGAACTGGTTGGTTCAACTTGGGACCAGCTCACTGCGAGCTGGTCATCGAGTTATCACTGATGTTGTGAGTGGGCAGATGGGTATTTGGGTCTCAGGGTTGAAGCCAGATCTGTGTTGATTCTATGGGCATTTCTAGTTCATTAATGGTATGTGAAGCCAGAGAAATGGATGGGCTGGCCTAGAAGAGGGTGTGGATGTGGAACAAATGTGAGAGCAGGATTGACTTCTAAGACTCGTCAATTGTGTTAAGTCAGATGGTGGAGCCCAGATTAACAGGGAGGAGTAGGAGGAGAAAGGAAGAGTCAGGGGAGGAAAAATTGTTTTTTACAGTGGATAGAACTATGTGATGGGAATATGGCGTGTGTGAGTTATTTACTTATGAACAGGAGGATATTTGAGTGAAGGTGGGACTTGGGTGTGCAAATGAAGTGAGCATCAAATTGCTGAGAGGAACGTGATTTCATTAGAGATGAGGCACTAAATTCCTATGCTCTGGGCACAGAATCATCCAGTTTTCATAGTCCTTTCTGTCCTTGACTCATATCAGTTTGATGTCCCAGAATCTCGTTCTCAGTGTGTGGTGCCTGTGCCAGTAGCATCAGCACCATCCGGGAACACTTAGAAATCCAAATTCTTAGCCCTCCCCAGGCCTACTTGGGTTGAGGTCCAGCAATCTGTGTTTTAACAACCCTCCAGATGATTGTGATGCACAGGGAAGTTTGAGAGATATTTCTCCAAGATACAGGAGGGTGGAAGATCCAAATGAAGTGAGAACATTCTCCATGGCTGGCAGTCTGCATCCCCCATTTTATTCAAATTTAACATTTCATTTTGTTTTCAAAGGGGAAATCTCAAAAGAAATATGATGCCCCAGACTTCAGAGAAGGAAAAACAGGTCCATTTAGCCAAGACCAAGCGGAGACATCGTGAAAGGTCTGCACTTCCTAGAAGACTCACCAGCTGCATTTTCAAGAGGCCAGTTACAAGGATGACTTCCCACCCTGGCAATGAGGTCAGTTACAGTCAACGAGAGGAGACCTTGCAGGAGCCCCAGTAAGTCTGTGCATACAGGAGACTGCAGGGTCTCCACGCCTGCAACAGTGAAGGAGAACTTTCAAGCAATTTTGATATCACAAATACCTTAAGTATAATTGCACCACGTGGTCCAGGTGAATGCCTGGGCTGTGCTGGTGCTGGGTCTGTAGACCCCATCCTCAAGCCCACTGCCACACAGTCTTCAGAAAGGGCAGAGATGATTCCAGGAGTAGGTCTCGGTCTCCCACAGCCACTCTAAACACAACTTGTAACTTATGGAGACATTCATAGACAGAGTCAGAGAGTGAAATAAGCAAGGGAGAGACTGGCTGAGGCCCTGAGGACAGAAAGGTTTGCCAGGGAGGTCCAGAGAGAAAGGAGAAAAGACGGATGTTCTAAGACCTGATGGAAAATAGGAGAAGGTCATGCTGAAGAAGCCAAGAAGTGTTCCCCATGAACAGACCCCAGTTTCACTCGCCTCATTTAATGTCAACCCCGCTTCTTGCTCTGGACTGTGATGCTTTGTCATTTTATAACTGTACTTAATTAAACTCTTTTGAGAGACATAAATGTGAAGAGTAGACAGTTGTGTGGGTGAGAGATCGGGTTTCATGTGACAGGAAAGAAGATCTTTATTTGTCCTGGTATATTGCAATTTCTGCTTACCAGGATTCTTATTCACTTTTATATTAAAGGTAATTTGGCCTAAGGGATCGTTTAGTATTTTTAGTTATATATTTTTAGAATACTTGCAATCGGCAAAAGATGATACCTATTGTAAAGAGCTTTAACGTTGTTTAACGTTAAATTAATTTGATTCCATAAATGTCTTACTTTACTAAGCTTGCTTTTATATCTCAAGCTAACATAAGTTGTATCCTTTTTTTGCCAAATGTTAACTCAAATACAAGACATTTTCATATAATTTAATTAGCCCTTAGACTACCTGTTACAGCCTTATCTGTTACCTAAAATCACCTCGGTGGTTTTTTAAAATAGAGTTCACCTTAGATTCTTAACAAGGAAAATGTTGTTTGGGAGCATTTAGCACTGAGAGAATCTTGGCAGCAGGCTTGCTGCCTTCACCTTGACACTAGGTCCTCAGTCAAGGAAACTTGTCCACCTGCTCACAGAATAGGGCGCACCATAATTATTCAATAAACATGTCGTGAACAATATATCGTGGAAAAAAGTGTCAAGTTACAGAAGTGAGATGGTAGGACTCTTTTACTGGGTCAGGAGGGAAAAGGACTGATGTGGTTTTGGAAGGATCTGGAATTTTCTGCACTTTCTTGAAGATCTTTGGTAGAGTAGTCTTAGCAGTCATGGGGAAGGAAGCCTATTTCAGAGGGTAAATGAGTGATTGAGAAATAGAAGGGCAGAGAGTGAGTGGAGGTGGACAGCTGTGCCTTGTGCCTCCTGACAATGGCCTCTGGATTTAACACAGCCATGGCTCCCTGCCAGAGTCCACAGCTGTGGTGTGGGGTTGATTCCTCCCTAGGACTAGGAGGTTCTGATTCCTCAGTGTGAGGTAATCTGCATATTCCAAACCCCCAAATGTCATGGGATTGGGGTGTCAAATGGTCCTCTCCGGTCCAACAAGATCCAGGCACAGGACCCTTTATGGAACAGGAGGTGGAGCTGGGTATACACGGGGTTCTTACCTGGCAGACCTGGAGTTTTGGGCTCAGTGAGTCCACAGTGTAGGAGCCACTGACAGGGTCTGAGGCCACTTGGGAGGAGAGCACAATAGGTGTTTGCACGGGGGCAGTCAGGACAAGATCTGCCGCCTCATTTGTATGCTGCCTCTCTGCACTTGGTCACAATCTACTCCTCAAGTCTCGGTACCGTGAGCTGATTTCTTCCCTCATTGGATCTTTTCTTCGCTCGTATATTCTAGTAAATTATTTCAAGTTAACTTTGGCTGGGTTTTCTCTCTCATAATTTTAAATTATTCTTGACGAATTCTTATATGTATACCATGATTTCAATGAGTTACATTGAAAAATGAAGGTGTTCACATGTGATAATTGCAGAACTGAGAAATTTAAATGATGGTATCGGGCGTGGTCCATGATCTTCAGGACATCCATATGATAAGCCACATGATAATCAGAATTTTTAAGACAAGGCACTATTAGGTTTTGAGGGTTTGAGTGAGAACAAAAGGGATCCCTACAATTGAATCATAGTTTATCAACAGCAGAGAATCCTCCCTCACCTCTTCCAGGTCCTGGTGGTTCCTGCTTCCTTGTCTTGTGGCAGCAGATCTCCAATCTCTGCCTACGTCTTTCACGTGATCTTCTTCCCTCCACGTCTCTGTGTCCTCTCCTCTTCTTATAAGGACATTAGTCATTGAATTGAGGGCCTACCCTAAATCCAGGATGAGTTCATCTGCGGATCGTTAATCACATCTGCAAAGACCCTGTTTCCAAATAAGGTCACATTCTGAGGTTCCGGGTGAGCTTGAATCTTTGGGATGTTATTCAACCGACTACATCCTCTACCTTCAAGTTGAGGTTGGGAGCTGGCTCAGGCAGATATGAATGGTAACAATATCCGAGGAGTTGTTTTCACCCACAATATTGGAGGAGTTATTTGCCTCAAAAGTACTTGATTCAATGTAATAAACTTAAAAATCATATTTTTTTTGAATTCATATGAAAGAGAAATTTTACAAAATAAAAGAATTTTTGAGAACCAACCACCAAACAAAATAAACATGAAGGAGAAAAAGGACAAAGTTGACATATCAAAACATTTCCCTAGTTCTGTTAACAAAAATGGTAAACTAATGTAATCACAGAACCAGTCTCTCCACTGAAGCAACCGTTCAGTTGGACAAAACTGACAGAATAGAGTGTTTCAGAACTCTGAAATATAATAAAAACCTTACAGCATCCAGAGGAGTGATTAATGAAGGAAAATGTGGCTGAATTTGGGTTAGAAAGCATTGTGGTGTTTTTGGTTAATGCCTACCCGCTGCCATTCTCTGGTACAACAGAGGATGTGAAGATGGGAGCCAAAATTCCTTGTATGGCTTCCTCATGCCAGGAGACAAATACTAACCTGCTTCTTAAAATGGGGTGATTCTGTGACTGGGTGGTAGTAATCTGTCTTTTGGGTCCCTGAGGGAACAGCACAGAAGTTGACAGGTATTTATACCCCTCAGGCTAGATGGACTCCAAGTGGTGTCATTGTCTGATGAAAGATTTAAAGGTCTATGTTACTGGTAGATGCCCATGCAAGGGATGATGGCCGGGACAGGAGAGAGACATACAAATCTGGCAAGGAGGGATCTGAGGAGGAAGTTTTTTGGGGATGAAAGCTGAGAAGGGCCACTGCTTATACCAGGGAAGCGGGAGTGCAATGTGCACGCCCAGGACTGGACGTGTGCTCAGAAAAGACCTGAGAGGACCTGGGCCTGCAGCTCTGGCAAATTTGTGGGCTCCATGCATGTAGGTGAAGTCTAAGGAAGAGCTGCAGGGGCCCCAGCTGCAAAGGCTGGAGAGATTTTAACTTTTTCTTTTTTTAAAATGTGTTCTTTTGGATCATTGCATTTAAAGAAATCTCTGTCAGATCACTTGCTGATTGTTAAGATAACTGAAAAGTGATTTCGGTGACCACACACATCAAAGAACATAGTCTTTGCAAAAATACTTTAAAAATTCACTAAACAAAAGGATGATTGTAGCTCATAAAAAGCCACAACAGCAAAACCTGGAGAGGGAGGAGACTCTGATTGTCACAATGACCACACTGTAATACGCAAAATGTCCAGTTACCACTACAAAATTACAAATGATATGAAGCTCCAAGAAAGAATAGCCGGTTCGTATGAAATAAAATGGAAATTGAAAGAAATTTTTCCTGAGGAAGCCCAAGCATTGGACTTATGAGACAAGGACTTTAAAACAACTCTCTTATATATGCTCAAAGGGCTAATGGAAAGTAGGGACAAAGAACCAAGGAAAATAAAGAGAATGATGTCTCAATTCACAGAGAATATCAATAAAGAGATAGAAATTGTAAAAAGAACCAAGTAGAAATCATTGAGTATTACCCCTGCACTTCCTTATCCCACCTCTAATCTTAAACAACCACAAATTTGCTTCCTGTCTTTACAGATTTGCCCATATTTGACATTTCATGTAAATGGAATCATATAATAAGTGGTCTTCTTTGGCTAGATGCTTTCACTTAGTAGAAGTTCCTCAAGGTGCATCCATGGTGTAGCATGTGTCCTTCATATCTTTATGGCTGAAGAACATACAATGTACAGAAATATCGATCACATTGTGTTTATACATTCATCAGATGATGGATATTTGGGTTGCTCTGGTCCATCTTTTGCAGGTCCCTCTTTCACCTTCAGTGGCCCAACATCAATGTCTCCTGTCACCCTTCTTATTCACTCCCATCCAGTCAGCTCAGCTCTGCTTAGGCACCAGGTCTTCTCAATGTAAACACTGGTCGAGCCTTTACCAAGGGCCATAAATGGCAGAGGTTGGGACGGGTAGTGGCCACCTCGCTGAAGACTGCCAAGCACAACACAAGCTTTCCAGCTGCAGCAACTTGAACATAAACAATTGGAGCAGAAATTCCCAAGGCTGCTGAAACATGTGGTCTCCGGTGTTTCCTCTCAAAAAACTTAAAGCACAGGGCTTCCTAGTAGACATCTGTTATCCTTCTTGGTTTCTCAGCCACTGAACCCCTACCCTATGTTTGAGGGCTTCTCTCGCTTTATGATCCTGAGGGCAGATAACACCAGCTTCCTGATTTAAAAGCAGAAAATGCCAGATACGACCATTTGCAGCCTCCCCACTGCAGCCAGGGCAACTGTTCTGTGCAGCTGACGCATGCACACAGACTCTGACACAGGAGGTGGGACCTACGCTCTGATGAGGATGGATTTGGACAACAGCTAATAGAAGCAGCCTCAGCGGGGCTCCAGCCAGTCCTCGTCCTCCCAGAGGCTCCGTGAGGGATCACTCTAACAATCCTCTGTTTCACACAATCAAGAGCCCTGAATGAGAGCCTGGCATTGGTGTTGGAAGTGGGGAGACGGTCAGAAAGGGCCCACAGGTCGCATTGCAGCCTTGGTCTCTGATGGGGGCCTCTTCCCAGACCCCAGGTCAGCCAGAGTGGTCACTGCCCCCAGCGGCCTTCCACATGGGCTGAGTCCGCGGGCTTAGCAGGGGTCAAAGGCTACACCCCAAGGGGTCAGTCCCCGCAGCGGACATCGGCGCCCGACTCCACACAGCCATCACATCCAGAGGATGCAGCCGTGGGGACACGCGCATCCTCGTCGTGGGCGGAGGACACGCCGCTGTCCGGCCAGGGTGCCCCATGTTGTGGGCAGCGGTGGGGCTGGAGGAGCGGGGAGGAGGGCAGCGGGGACCGGGTTCACGACCCTATGGGGGGGGCTCAGGGCAGCTGGGGCACGTGGGAGGTTCTGGGCTCCACGCTCCATGTCCACAGCCCCGTCCAGCACGGTCGCCTTCATTCTCCACAGTCCTCACCTCCGCTTCCTTCCGCGGCGCGGCCAGCCTGTCCTCTCTCCGCCTGGCACGACCTCTCAGCTCTTCCCAGCGGCCCTTGGACTCCGCTGTCTCCACCACCTCTCGCTGCTTTTTGGCTAGGCTCGGCTCCTCCAACCAGGCGTCAGACCCTTCCGCCTGGCCTCCGCCTTGTCTTCACATCTTCGGCTCTTTCCGTTTCTCTTTGGCTCTTTCTGCCCACCTCGGCTCCCTCCGCCTCTCCCTGCTGCTCCTCAGCTCAACGGTTTGGGTTCGTCTCTCTCTGTCTGGTTTCGGTTTTCTCGGATTTCACTCCCACAGTTCGGCTCTTTCTCGCCAAGTCCCGGGCTCCGCTGGGGTCTCTCTGTCTGCCAAGGTCCTCGTGTGTGGAGGCGGAGGTTGTTCAAATTCACCCCATCTTCACTGTGGTATGGGAGTGCCACTTTCTCTGCATCCTAATACATCAATATATTAAACAAACAGTAAATGTTCCTAATCTGATAAATAAATCAAGAATCTTGGTGTTTTACTTCGTATTTTTCCTTTGGTGGGGAAAGTTGAGATGCATCTCTTGTACTGAGAGAATTCTGTATTTTCTGTGAACTGTCCTTCGTCATTTGTCCATTTCTCCAATGGATTCTTAGTCTGTTTTTGGTTGGTAAGAGTTCCTTAATATTAATAAATAAGCTTTTTGTGATGAGTTGCCAACATTCTTCTCTTTTCCTTGTTTTGTCTTTGTATCTAGTCGTTGCTGTCATGCAGATTTTTTGAAAGGAAATCAAAAGTGTTAGTTTCACAAATGGGACAAGAAACAAAGGAAATGCAAAGAACCAGAAAATAAGTGACAAAACAGCAACATTAAGCCCTCATATATCAATAATTACCCTAAATGTAAGTGGATTGAACTCTCCAATCAAAAGATACAGAGTGGCAGGATGGATTAAAAAGCAAGACCCAACAATATGCTGCCTTCAGGAAACACATCTTAGCACTAATGACAAGCACAGGCTCAGAGTGAAAGGATGGAAGACAATACTCCAAGCTAATGGCAAACAAAAGAAAGCAGGTGTTGCCATACTTATATCAGACAAAGTAGACTTCAAGATAAAACAGGTTAAGAAAGACAAAGAAGGGAAATATATAATGATAAAAGGGACACTCCATCAAGAAGACATATCACTTATAAAAATATATGCACCCAACATAGGAGCACCAATGTACATAAAGCAACTATTAACACCCCACTTACAACAATGGATAGATCATCCAGACAAAAAGTCAATAAAGAAATAGTAGATTTAAATGAAAAACTGGACGAGATGGACCTAGTAGACATATACAGAGCACTCCATCCAAAAACAGCTGACTACATATTCTTCTCAAACGTGCATGGAACATTCTCTAGGATAGACCATATGTTGGGAAACAAAGCAAGGCTCAATAAATTTAAGAAGATTGAAATCATAACAAGCATCTTTTCAGACCATAAGGCTATGAAACTGGAAATGAACCAGGAAAAAAAAACTGGGAAAGTGACAAAAATGTGGAGATTAAACAACATGCTACTGAACAACCAATGGATCATTGATGAAATTAAAGAAGAAATCAAAAACTATCTGGAAACAAACAAAAATGATAATATACCATATCAAACCACATGAGATGCAGCAAAAGCAGTCCTGAGAGGGAAACTCATAGCGATACAAGCCCACCTTAACAAACAAGAAAAAGCCCAAATAGGAAACCTTAAATTACACCTAACACAACTAGAAAAAGAAGAACAAACAAAGCCCAAAACCAGCAGAAGGAGAGAAATAATAAAAATCAGAGCAGAAATAAATGAAATTGAGACCAAAAAAACAGTAGAAATGATTAATGAAACAAAGAGTTTGTTCTTTGAGAAGATAAACAAAATCGACAAACCCTTAGCCAGGCTTACTAAGAAAAAAAGAGAAAAGGCTCAAGTAAATAAAATTAGAAATGAAAGAGGAGAAATTACAACGGATATGACGGAAGTACAGAGGATTATAAGAGAATACTATGAGAAATTATATGCCAACAAATTGGACAATCTAGAAGAAATGGATAAATTCTTAGACTTATACAACCTCCCAAAATTGAATCAAGAAGTAATGGAGATTCTGAATAGACCAATAACAAGTAAAGAGATTGAAATAGTAATCAAAAACCTTCCAAAAAATAAAAATCCAGGACCAGATGGCTTCTCCAGTGAATTTTACCAAACATTCAAAGAAGATTTAATACCCATCCTTCTCAAACTATTCCAAAAAATAGAGGAAGATGGAACACTTCCTAACTCATTCTATGAGGCCAATATCACCTTGATACCAAAACCAGACAAAGACAATACAAAGAAAGAAAATTACAGGCCGATATCGCTGATGAACATTGATGCAAAAATCCTCAACAAAATATTGGCAAACAGAATACAACAATACATTAAAAAGATCATACACCACGATCAAGTGGGATTTATACCAGAGACGCAGGGATGGTTCAACATCCACAAATCAATCAACGTGATACATCACATCAACAAAACAAAGAATAAAAACCACATGATCATCTCAATAGACGCAGAGAAGGCATTTGACAAGATACAACATCCATTTATGATAAAAACTCTCAATAAAATGGGAATAGAAGGAAAGTACCTCAACATAATAAAGGCCATATATGACAAACCCACAGCCAACATCATACTCAACGGGGAAAGACTGAAAGCCTTTCCTCTGAGAACAGGAACGAGGCAGGGCTGCCCACTCCCACCACTCCTGTTCAACATAGTACTGGAGATTTTGACCAGAGCAATTAGGCAAGAAAAAGGAATAAAAGGAATCTAAATAGATAACGAAGAAGTGAAACTCTCAGTATTTGCAGATGACATGATTGTATATATAGAAAACCCTAAAGAATCTGTTGGAAAATTATTAGAAACAATCAACAATTACAGCTAAGTTACAGGGTACAAAATCAATCTAAAAAAATCAGTTGCATTTCTGTATGCTAATAATGAACTTACAGAAAGAGAGCTCAAAAAGATAATACCATTTACAATTGCATCAAAAAGAATAAAATACCTAGGAATAAATCTTACCAAGGAGGTGAAGGAGCTATACAATGAGAACTACAAAACGTTATTGAAAGAAATCCATGAGGACATAAAGAAATGGAAAGATATCCCATGCACGTGGATTGGAAGAATAAACATAGTTAAAATGTCTATATTACCTAAAGCAATCTACAGATTCAATGCAATCCCAATCAGAATCCCAATGACATTCTTCACAGAAATAGAAAAAAGAATACTAAAATTTATATGGGGCAAAAAAGACCCCGAATAGCTAAAGAAATCCTACGAAAAAAGAACAAAGCAGGCGGCATCACAATCCCTGACTTCAAAACATACTACAAAGCAATAGTAATCAAAACAGCATGGTACTGGTACAAAAACAGACACACAGATCAATGGAACAGAATTGAAAGCCCAGGAAAAAAAACACATATATACGGACAGCTAATTTTCGACAAAGGTGCTAAGAACATGCAATGGAGAGGAAAGTCTCTTCAATAAATGGTGTTGGGAAAACTGGACAGCCACATGCAAAAGAATGAAAGTGGACCACGTGCTATCGACATACACAAAAATTAACTCAAAACCGATCAAAGACCTGAAGGTGAGACCTGAAACTATAAAACTCATAGAAGAAAATATAGGCAACACACTATTTGACATTGGTTTTAAAGGAATCTTTTCGGATGACATGCCTACCCAGACTAGGGAAACTAAAGAAAAAATAAACAAGTGGGACTTTATCAGATTAAAGAGCTTTTATAAGACAAATGAAACCAGAATCAACATGAACAGACAACCCACCAGCTGGGAGAGAATATTTGCAAAACATACATCTGACAAGGGGTTGATCTCCATAATATATAAAGAACTCACACAACTGAACAACACACAAAAAAAAAACCTGATCAAAAAATGGGCAGAGGAAATGAACAGACACTTCTCCAAGGAAGATATACAGATGGCCGATAGGCACATGAAAAGATGCTCAACATCACTAATCATCAGGGAAATGCAAATCAAAACAACACTAAGATACCAGCTCACGCCCGTTAGAATGGCTATAATCACCAAGACAAAAAAACAGCAACTGTTGGAGAGGATGTGGAGAAACAGGAACCCTCATACGCAGCTGGTGGGAATGCAAATTGGTGCAGTCTCTATGGAAAACAGTATGGAGATTCCTCAAAGATTTAAAAATAGAGATGCCCTATGATCCAGCCATCCCACTACTTGGAATCTATCCAATGCACCTGAAATCAACAATCCAAAGAAGCTTATGCACCCCTATGTTCATTGCAGCATTATTCACCATAGCCAAGAAGTCAAAGCAAACTAAGTGTCCCTCGACTGACGATTGGATTAAGAAAATGTGGTATATATATATAATGGAATACTACTCAGCCATAATAAAAGACAAAATCGTCCCATTTGCAACAACATGGATGGGCCTGGAGCGTATTATGTTAAGTGAAATAAGCCAGAAAGAGAAGGACAAACACTGTATGATCTCACTCATATGTGGAATATAAACCAACACATGGACAGAGAAAACTGGACTGCAGTTACCAGGGGCAGTGGGGGTGGGGGGTGGGCACAAGGGGTGAAGGGAGTCATATATATGGTGATGGACAAACAAAAATGTACAACCCAAAATTTCACAATGTTAGAAACCATTAAAACATCAATAAAAAAAGAATATTAAAATATCTGTTTCCAACAAAAGAGAAGTCACACACACAAAAAAGTGTTAGTTTCGTTTCTTGTTTTATGTTATACTTTTAAAAGACCATCTCTTCTCTGAGATTATATATAAAATACTTATCCCTTGATTTTTTCTAGGACTTTCACAGCTTTAATATTTACATTTAAATCTATGATAATCTCTATTCCACAAAACAACTAGGGTTTCCGACATGATTTTTTTGTTAACAATTCCTTTTTTTCTTTCCTGCCTTAGCACACCACCCGCACCCACTTTATTAGGAAAAATGTTCAGGCATGGAGATAATTTGAAAGAGTTGTACAGTGAACACTCATGTTATGGATAAAATTCTGTTCCCTCAACAGTCATGTGTTGAAGCCCAAATCGCTAGTACCTCTTATTGTAACTTTATTTGGAGGTTGTGACTTAAAAGAAAGTAACTGAGATAGAATAGGGCCATTAGGGTGGATCTTAATCCAATTTGATCAGTGTCCTTATAAGATGAGATTAGGACACACAGACCAAGAGACGCCAGGGTCTCGCATGCACAGAGGGATGACCACGTGAAGAGGCAGCAAGAGGATGGTCATCTGGAAGACAAGGAGAGAGGACTCAGGAGAATCCAATCCTTCCGGCACCTTGGTCTTGGACTTCCAGCCTCCAGAATTACGAGAAAGTAAATTTCTGCTCTTTAAGCCACCCCGTCTGCGGTACTTTACTAGGGCAGCCCTAATGAAGACAGTCCACCACCTAGATTCCATCAGTTACATTTTACTATGTTTACTTTGCCACTTCCATCCATTTATTACCCAAGAATCCATCTATGCTTAATGCATTTTAAAGTAGGTTGCAGACAGCAGCAGACTTCACTCCTAAACATGTTAGCATATATAGTCATTAAAGTTCAAAATTTGACTGAGGCTGGAAGAGCTTCCCAGGTGGCTGACTGAATAGTGAGCACTTGGTACTGACAAGTTGATTCCTCTCCACGTGGACCGCTCAACAGGGCTACTTGAGCGTCCTCATGGTGTGGTGGATGGCTTCCCCTAGAGAGGGCACAATCTAAGGGACCAAGGAGGAAGCCTCAGTGTGTTTTATGATGTAGCCTCAGATGTGAGACCCTGTCATTTCTGCAGCACTGTATTGATCACTTGGGTTCATGACAATTCATGGCTAATCAAATGTGGGAAGAGACTGCACAGGGCATAAACACAGGTGGAAAGTAGCATTGGTGGCTATTTTGGCTGCTAGCCCACACACCCGTCTTTCCTTCAGGCCACCTCTCCTCAGCAGCCCAGAATTCCTTTTCTTCTGCTCCAGCTCACTCCTGAGAACCTGGTTTGATTGGAGCTGTTTGGGGCTTCTGGAATTCATAGCTGTGTTTGGGACAACATGGAAGGTCTCATCTTTCCCTTTACGCTTGCTCCTCTCCCCACTCTATCTTTCTCAGCCTCTCCCCCAGCTCCAACCTTCCTTGGCCCCTAGTAAGTCTTTTAGCGGTAGAGGACATTCTGAAGGTCAGCAGGATGTGCAACAGATAAGAGGGGATTGCTGGAGCAGGAAATATTGGGGGAAAGTTTGCTTCCTGGGCTCCTGTCATCTTCTGTAGAAGGGGAGCTTGGGGGTTTTTGGTGACTTGTCAGGACAACTGTTGTGTCCCTTATTCTGAGACTGGGTCCTCCACATTCCCCAGAGCAGGGGATATTAGGTTGAGTGGGGCTCTAGCTATCCACTACAGTTGGGGACAGAGACATCTACACAGCAAGAGGAAGCTGAAGAGCTGCCAGCTGGGGCTCAGAATGTTCCTTGTGTTTGGGATTAGGGAGGAGTCACCACAGGGGCCGGCGTCTCCTGTTGGAAGGGATTTGCATTGTGGGCTCCTCTCATTTGTGTTGAGTGCTGCTTTCTGATACTTCTATAGATATTATTTTGTGATAATGGGAAGAGAGGGAGTTTTCTGAGCATCTGTTTTACACTTACATTGGAGAACCTGTTGTGTTGCCTAGTGATACTCTCGTCATTTCTTTTCTGGAGGGGGAGGCTGGGGTTACTCTTTGCTGGGGATATTCGTATCTAGTCTTAGGAGTCAAGAGGCAAGCTGGGGTTTGTGTTGGTGAAAATGGTGTGGCGTTTGTTGCAGCTCCTTCTTCTTGGTGTGTAGGGGGCTGTAAGCTGCTTTTTGGGGTTTCCGACGTCTCTAATCTTGCAGGAATATGGGGGATCACTTGCTGAAGCTTCTGTCATTTGATGGAGCCCTCATGATGTTGGGGATAACTGAGAGGTAGGAGGCTGAGGTTCCTGTTGTCTCTGGTGCTTGGAGACTGGAAGACTGCTGCTTGTACGGTGACCCCACTTTTCAAATTTTGGGGTGACAGGAACGGGTCACTGGATGGAGGGCCATTGTCTCTAATTCAGGGAGAGGAGTGGGATAATTGCATGAGATTCCACTTATCTTTAGTCAGGGGGCTCTCGAGGGGTCTTTATATACCTCCTTTTGTCTAGTGCTGGGGGAGATCAGAAGTCACACTTTCTGGGTCTGCCCTTGTCTGTATTGTTGGCATAGACTGGGTGGGTCACTGGGTTGAGCCTTCCCATTGTCTAGTGTTGAGGAGCAGCTAAGGGTGTGACTTATGGGACTGCTGTCATTTCTAGAATTGGAAGTGACTAGGGGATGCTTGCTGGAGTCCCATAATTTCTAGTTATGGGGGGATGTAAGACTTGCTTGCTCAGACCCCAGCATTTGTGTTTGCGGATGACAGTTATCTGAGGTCTAGTTGCCTCTAGTTTTGGAAGGAACTGGTGGTGTTTTGCTAGGGCTTCTGTCACATCTGCTGTTGGATGCAGATTGTGAGCACCATTTGCTGGGGCTCCATAATCTCTAGTCTTGGGGGGTGGAGTGGGGATTCCCTTGGAGAGGCATCCATCATCTCTAGTTTTCGGGTATCAGTTTCATGTTTTTTTTAAAACATTTTATTTTGAAAACGTTTAGACTTACATAAAAGTTGTAAAAGTATACAGGATTGTTTTATTCAGTCACTATTCATTATATTTACGTACATTTTGTCTCCTGCTGATGATCATGCTTAACATTATGTCTTTGGGTGTAATTCTTTTCCTTCAGCCTGAAAACTCTTTCGAGTTTCTTGATTTTCAGTTCTGCTGTTGTTTAATTGTTTTAGCTTGGTTTTTTTAAACCCCATTTGGAAAATATCTTTAATTTGTCAGCATTTTTGAAGAATATTTTTCTTAAGTCAAATAATTTTAAATTGCCAGTTTTTTTTCCCTCTCCCATTCAACCCTTTAGCTGTCAGATGTCATACATGTCTTCTTGCTTCCAAAGTTTCTTTTGAAAAGTTTCCAGACTTCTTATTGCTCTTTTGACAGAAACAGGTCTTTTTTCTTTGGTGGCTTTAAAGATTTCTAGTTTGTTTTTCCTTTTCTACAATTGCCCATGTTTATTTCCTTTTATTCACAGTTATTTTGAAGTTCTTGTCTGCTAACTCCAGTATCTGGATTGTCTCTGGGTATGTATCTACTGATTTATATGTTCGTAATTAAGAGCATTTTCCTGCTGCTCTGCATGTGTAGTAATGTTTTATTGTGTGCTGGATCTTGTGAACAAAACCTCGTAGAAGCTCTTAATCATGTTACCTTCCTCTAAAGGTTACGTTTCTAGTATGAATGGATCACCGTGAGCCTCTGAAGGCTAGGTTTTAGACCTTAAAATGAGATATTTATTTCAGTTTTTCACTGACTCCTAAAATCTAGTCCTTACTCTTGGTGTGTGGCACTGACTGTCAGGCTGTGACATTTCTAGGCTCATAATTGAAAGCCAGAGCTTTTTTTTTTTAATCAAGGTCATTCCAATCCAGATGAGTCCAATATCCAACCTCCCACTCCTGGCATGTGTGATCTCTGAAATTTCTGCACCATATTAAGTTTTCAGTGGCTTTTCTCTTCCAAGTCTCCTAGATTCGTCCCCTCCACATGCACGAGTGAGGTGTTATTCAAGTTCCTGTGGGGAGATTTTTAGGCAGCTTTTGGGGGCTTCTTTTTGTGAATCTTTATTTTCCACTAGAATATCCCTCAGAGATATTTCAGGATTAGGTTGTAATTCCTCTAGTGTAGCCCTGGAATCCTCTATTCCTCCAGAGAGCCCTGGTTCCCTCCTTTTTCTTTAGAATAGTATCTTAGAAACCAATTTCTGGGTGGTTGATAGGTATTCTCATTATTACTGGAGTGTCGTTCTTCTAGGCCTTCTGAGCTAACATCTTTCTTTGACTGTGATACACTGGCTCTCATCATCAACAATATATTTACTTAGTTGTTCAGATCCAATATATGCATAAACTAGTTTCAGAATTGCTAACCCATGCCCTTCTGAGAAACATCTTTTATGAGCTAGAGTACAGGATTTCTGGTCAGTTCTTTTGATACAGGCTTACCGGATGTGGTAAAACATAGTTTTCCAAAGTAAATTTGGTTTCCTTTTCATAGCCTTCATTGTGGCTATGTTTTTCATTTGCAAAACATTTAGATTCATTTGTTATAGATTGTTTTCCATTTTATGTTCCCTTCACTACCTGGTGGATTAATGTTTTTAACCTACAGTAATATCCACTCTGGGTTGTACAGTTCTATGGGTCTTGGCAAATGCATAGAGTTGTGTATCTATCAACATAGGCGTGATCGAACATGATACACAAACGAACAATCTTAATAGGACAATTCCATCACTCCAAAACTCCTTTGTGCTGCCCATTTGTAGTCATCCCCTCTCTTACTCTTTGCTCCTGGAAACCAGTGATTTGTTGTCCTTCCCTACAGTTTTGCCTTTCCCCAAATGGCGTACAATGGAATCTATAATAAATGGCTTTTTGTCTCTGGCTTCTTTCACTTAGGAAAATGAATCTGATTTAAATTGAGGCATATGTTACACATAGCACAATGCATAGATCTTAGGTGTAGAACTCAATGCATCTTGACAAGTGCATACACCTATGAAACCTATGTAACGCCTTTCAAGATATAGAACGTTCTCTTCACCCCATAAAGTTCCTCCATGTGCCTTCTTGGTCAATCCTTGCTCCTTCCTCACCCCTTCTCCACAATATGATCTTAGATGCAACCACTGTACTGATTATTTTTCCTATCACAGGTTATTTTTTGACTGTTCTCGGAATTTGTACAAATAGAATCATAGAATATTTACTTTTTTGTGTGTGTGGCTTATTTTGCTCAGTATACTCCTACAATGGATTTTAATTAATTCACAATAAAAGATGAAACATATAATGTTTCCTATATACTGGAAGACTCATAAGTGCTTTACATTTATTAGCTGATTGATCCTTTATACAAGTCTGTGAGGTAGTCAATCTCATTGTTCTCATTATACAGATGAAGAAACTTTGGCATAAAATGTTTGTTACTTGCTTGAGGTAAACATCTCTAAAGGAGAGAACTGAGATTGGATGTAAGAAAAGTTTGAACTGTGATAAGTTATAAACGGAGAAAATAGTTGATCCTAAGGGGAGCTCTGGAGCAGTGGTGGGCCTGCAGTGGTGTCTCAAATTGAGGCAAAGGAATTGGGTCTTTGTATTTCCCCCCCACGCCATGAACCAGTCATTAGAAGTGAGCTGCCATTGGGATCGGTCATAACCTTAGGTGTGGCCCTTTCCTTTGGCCCATGGAAATTCCCAGATGGGTTGGCAGGATGAGTCCTTAGAAGACTTTCTGCAGCTACAAGAGGAAGTGACTTAGTCATGAAAGAAGAATCTAAAAAATATACCACTGTCTCCGTTATGGTGCACCACTTATGCCACTCAGATGCACTTGCTTCTTAAAGTCAGTGCATTAGGATTCTGGTTGGTCATGTTAACTGGGGAAACTTACAAGAGGAAATCAGTAAGACAAGTTACAGACAGCTATTGACTGCACCTTTTCTTGGTGCTGCAATTGATACTTACCATCCCACTTCTCCTAATGTCCCATTTAGATTCCTCTCACCCTTGAAAGCACCTCTGCTGGTCTGGATGGCTTACCGGGAGGAGGATCCAGTTCCTAATCCCTGACTCATCTGAACACCTGGTCACCACACCCTTCACAGGATACAGCTGTTACATTTAATTATAAAAATAATTGGGGAAAGAATATCAAAAGGCATCCCACCGGACTACCTGAATGCCAAATGTCTTCTTTGCCCTCACTGTATAACTGAAGCCCCATATCCTCTGGATGAATTACTTGTGCCAGAGGCCATAGTGACTTCTTTCATTCTGTTGGCCTCATAAGCAGCAGTAAAGTTCAATGGGACTCTGACTTTGTCTCCTGGTAGAAGTGTCCACATTTGGGAACCAGGACCTGTTGGTTAATTATTGTTTGCAATTCTTCCCAAGAACCCCATAACCCATCTTACATGGAAAACACTTGCAATGGCAACTATTTTAGACTACACATGGGAGTATCAATGCTTGGATTGCACCTAGGACAGTACAGTAGATGTTGGGAGTCCTGGGCAGAGGTATGAACTTTCCACACAGGTGATTGACAAGAGTAGATTCTCAGGCAAAAAAGGGCTGCACAGTTCAGAATATCTTCCATTTTCCCCAGTAGATCCGCCTTCTCTATCTTGCTGCACCCAGGAAAGTTAGTGAAGATGAATTATGTCAGCTGGCTTTCTTACCTTATGGCTTTTGGCTAAGTTTGGTCAATGGGGAGCCTAGATATGAAATCAGAAGGATGAAAGAGAGTGACATCTGGTCCTGGCTATTTCTTGCCGGAGAACCTGGGGCTGGATGCTACCCCTGACCTCCTCTCAGCTCCTGGAATGCGATTTCCTCCTGTCTTCTTTCTAGAATTCGATAATTTTTCATTGTCCTTACCCCTTCAAGCTTAGGGGTGTTAATAGAGCCTTGCACTTACCATCTTACTGGGTACCAACGACCTTTTCTGGTTTTCTTACATCCTGTCCACTACTCCGAGAAGCCCCTTTATGAAAACTCTACATGAATCTTCCTAGTCTCAGTGTGTCCTCTGTTTCCTGCTGAGATTACAACTGATATGCCAACTCATTGATAGCAGAAGGAAAAGACCTAATAGTGAACCATAAAACCCAACAAGATCAGGACTCACGAAGTCTCTGACTATATCATCTTCTACCACTCCCTCACTGTCCCCAACATGATCTACTCCAATCACACTGGCCTCCGTGTTGTGGAGCTTTGCAGGACAAGACTGCTTTAGCCACATAAATTCCTATGACTCACAGTCCCAACTCGTTAAGGTCTCTGTTCAAGTGCCCCTTAACTAAGACATTTTCCCTTCCTATTCTATGTAAAATAGCAAGAACCCATTCCCTCTTAACTGTCTTAAAATGTTTTCATTTTCTGCATAACACTTATAGTAACATGTTTTCTTGATTTTTCTATAGTCTGTCTTTCCCCTATTAGAACTTAAGTGCTCCAATAGCAAAAGTGGAGTTTCATTCATTGTTACAGACACCAGTGTCTCCAACAGTTCTTGGCATATACAATGTGCTCAACAAATAGGCTGATGGTTAAGGGTGTCGACTGTCTGGGCTCAAATCCGGGCTCTACCATTTTCTAGCCAGAGAGCTCAGGCAAGTGACATGACAGTTTTCTCATATCTAAAGTGGGTATGAAACTAGTACACACTTGTTAAGTTTATATTTAGTACTCCGTAAGTTAATATTCATAAGGCATTTAGAAGAGTGCCTGGTCTATCAGAAGAAATGTTTGATCATTTATTAGTGTATTGGAATACTTTGCTATGAAAAAATAAGGTCCCTTCATAAAAAGGAACAATTCACAAGAAAAGACCTAATCCTGAATCTAGTTATTTACCTTACACCCAAATATATAAAGAAAAAAATCACAGAATACCAAAAAAGAATTTGTGGATCTATAACCGTAGTATAAGACTTCAATACACCTCTATCCCTAAATAAGTTTCAGAAAATAAATCTGAATGTGATACTATATCCCGAAACAAAATGAGCTTGAGTTACTGGGAGTGTACTCTATAACCAACCATAAGAGAATACACATTGCTTTCAAAGAAACGTGGGGCACTTATAAAATGCTACTCTGATTCCTAGCGCCTTGGAGGGGAGGGCTGAGCCAATATATATTGCAAATAGAAATTACAGAATAAAGATCATTAGAGACATGTGTCATACAATGACAAGGGCTGGATCAAAAACATTTACTACTGTGCAATAGAATTAAATCTAATGAGAGATGTGCAAGGCCTGTCCAAATCAAAGTACAAATTACTATTGATAAATTAAAGAAAATATAAATAAATGGAGAGAAATACCAACTTCTTGCATCGGTAGCATCACTTATTTAACGACATCAATTCTATCCCATTGATCTATAGATTCCAAATAATCTCAATCAAAATCTTGGCAGGATGATGGGTAGAAATTGATAATCTGATGATAAAATTTATAAAGAAATGAAGAGGACCAAGAATTTCCAAGGTGTTCTTAAGGAAGAAGTAATCTAGAGGGTATACACTGCCACGTATCAAGACTTACCATAGCTACAGTAATTAACACTGCATGGCTTTGTGATACAAAATATGGAACTGAACATAGAGTCTATAAATAGGCATGCAGACATATGGAACTCTGATTTATGTCAAAGACAGCACTGCAGAGAAGTAGACAGAAGAAAGTCCTTTTATCAGTAGTGCTTAACTAATTGGATGTTTGTAACAAAAAATGAAGCAAACCATCAGAAACTAAGAAAGATGGATAAGGCAGAGTCACTCCCTCTCATGACCCTCAAAAGGAGCAAACATTGTCAAAACCTTGATCTTGGACTTCTAACCTCCATAAATGTGAGAAGATAAATTTCTGTTGTTTAAGCCAAAAAAAAAAAAAAATGAAGCTGAACTCCTACTTCACAATGTACATAACAGTCAAATCACAGTGGATTTTAGATCTAAAAGTAGAAAGTAAAACAACAAAACTTTAGAATATAGCAAATATATTCATTGTTTGAGACAAAATTAAAAAACTCTTAAATGGAGTAAACACAAGATCCATGAAGAAAAGTATCAAGCATTTAAAGGTGAATAAAACAAAGAGGCTACAGTACAGGAGATCAGGAGAGAGATACACATGAGGTAGGAAGAATATGGAGAACTTAGAAAAAAGAAAACATTTAGAAAGTATTGTCCTAAGGATAGAGCAGTCAGCCGGGTCAAATGACGCTGCGTGGTGAAGTAAAATAAGGGTAAAAAATCACCACTGAATTGGGCCTCATAGAAGCTGCTGATGTCCTTGACAAGAGCAGATTGAGTGACATACTTGGACAGACCTGAATGAAATGATTTGAAAAGAATGGGAATTGAGGAAGAGGAATATTTGAATACTAACAACCTTGCAAATGTTTGACTTGAAGATTAGCAAAGAAACGGCAAAAGAGCTATTGAGAGAGACTTTCTGTTTAGGAGAGACAGACTTTAAATGGAAGATACTGGAACATGTAGTAATTAAGTGCTGGAGTCCTGGCACAGGATATAGGTCTAAGGAATAGGTTAAGTGTAAATATATGTGAATTTAGACTTTATCTCGTGCCAAACTGATACGAACTGGATAATGGATATCTATCTCCTGAACTGTGCATGAGACCAGTTCTTCAGACAACTGTCAAATAAACCTAAGGATGAGGTTGGCGATATAGGTTATAAAGTACCCTTGAGGGTAACCCAAGGCATGGTCAATGACCTCCTCCTTGGGTATCACAGGAGTGATGCTGGGCTGTTTTTGCTGATTGCAATACCAGCTCTGTCTGATGCTGTGTTTTGATGGATGCAACACCTCTCAGTCAATTGCAAGAAACAGAATGTTTGCCTGGGAAAGAAAAAATCCAATCTCAGGATGATGTAGTTCCCAGAGCCCTGCTGACCCCCAGCCCTGATGAAATCTCTGGCACCTGCAGTGGAAAATGTTGCCCAAACAGATTTTTCACCTTTGCCTTTACCAGGGCACAGCGTGTCAGGTGCAGACCCCAGGGCAAGGAGGACCCCAGGGCTCCTTACTGAGTGCAGTGACCAGTTAGGCCTGGACTGGGGAAGTGACAGCAAGAGGAGACCAGAAGCAACTTTGATCCACAGTCATATTGGGGGAAGATCTGAGTCAATATATATTGCTTCTGAAAATGCCCTAGTTCTGATCAATAACAATTCTTCTTTCCATGGTCTTGAATGGCAGAGCACATTTAGACACGTGTAGCTTGCACAGGAATAAAATTTCCCTGCAGATGGCTACATTGCAGGTCTCCTTCCTGCTCTGCTGCCCCAGTAACCACTGACCTGAGGACTTGCCTCAAACTGGTGAGTCAGCTGGGATGTTGTTTCTACTTCTTCTGCCCCTCCTTGTGAATTTTCCACATTCCATGTGTATGATGATTTATTCTAACAGCTTTGATTACATAAGGCCCAGTGTCTACAAGGAAGGGGACTTGGTGGTCAGTGGGTTTTCTCCCTTCTATACATTGACCCAGGATTCATAAATGCAACAGAAATTTCTTTGTGATTCGTCCAAGCAAAGATGTCACATTTTACCTCTAAGTTCATGTGTGTGTGTGAATCCTTCTAACAGTTATGAAAGTTGAACATAAAAGCTGTGTTGAGATTCTCCAGTAAACAATGAATCATCAGCTCCTTTCTTTTCCTTTAATAATTATTTGTGGTTTCCTTTCTTTTTCCCTTCTGGAATATTTCCCCGCAAACAGAAGACAGAAAAAAGCATCTTTTATTTTCTCCTGCCTTGGAATAATCTCCATTAGTGATTATTTTCTGAAAGCCTAAATGATGCAAGTTGCAGGCAAAAAAAACCAAGATCCCACTGCGGTGATCCACATGCCATCCTCCTCCTGACCCACGATCTGGGAGGGGAGAGAATCCTTGGGCACACCATATCTTGACTAGAAATTAGTGCTAAGAGCAAATCTCAACAAAGTATACAGATTATTCAAAAACGAACTTTTTATTGAGATGACATTTATTTTTCTTCAAAATGCATTTACTAAGTATCCTTTATGGTCTAAAATAATTTGGAGTATTCTCTGAGAAAGATGTGTTTTTTTCAAGTTTTATACAGATGTAATTGACATTCATCACTGTATAAATTTAAGGTGTACAGCATGATGGTTTGACTTATATATTTGGTAAAATGATTAATACAATAAGTTTAGTTAGCATCTATCATCTCATATAAATACAATAAAGAGAAAAAGCAAAAAAATAAAGAAAGGAATATGTTTTTCCTTGTGATCAGAACTCAGGATTTACTCTGTTAACAACTTTCATATGTATCATACAGCGGTGTTAGCTATAGTCATGTTGTACATTAGATCCCTAGTACTTATCAAAGATCAAGTGTTTAAAATATATATATATACACACACACACATTATATATAATGATATTTTCTAGATGTTTTTTATTAATTGCTAGCCTAATGATACTGTGGTCAGAGAATGCACTGTGTATAATTTCAATGTTCAAAGGCTTACTTGATGGCCCATTGTATTGTCAAATGTATGTATATTCTTTGGTGTTCAAAATAGACCAGCATTATTTACTGTTTTATGTAACTCTCTGTTAAGCTTGTTTTCCATGAATTTGCATAATTTTTTGTCTCTAATTTGACCATTTCTAAGAGGTTGTGCTAAACCTCCAAATCTGGTTGTTCATGTATGTACTTATGCACATGGGTCTATAAATAGTAGCTTTTTTTCAGTTTGGGGGGATACATATATTCACTGTAAGTACTTGATCTTCTCTTCCTTTCATGACATATGGTCACCAACTTTGATATTTTACATTCTTTTTGATATGAAGTCTGATTTTATCAGATATTAACAAGGATACCCATGCTTTCTTTTGGTTCATATTTAAATGGAATAACATTTCTATTTACTTTAGTCTTTTCTGTGTTTTGCTTCAAATATTGGAAAGAATGTAGTTATATCCTGTGGTAGGTGGAACATGCCCTCAAAGGTGACAAAGTCCTAATCCTTCGAATCTGTGAATATGTTACCTCACATAGAAAGGAGACTTGGCAAATGTGAAGAATCAAGGATTTTGAGAGGAGGAGATAATCCTGAATTATCTGGATGGGTGCAAAATAATCACAAGCGTCCTTACAAGTGAACGGATAAGTCAAGAAAGTCAGAGTCAGAGAAGGAGTTATGACCACAAAAACAGGGATTGAAGTGATACGAGGCTATTACCTAGGAAAGTGGGAAGCCTCTAGAAGCTAGAATGTGCAAGGAAATGGACACTTCCCTAGAGCCTCCAGAAAGAATGCAGTCCTGCTGACACCTTGATTTTAGCCAGTGAGACTCATTTTATATTTCTGACCTCCCAAAGTACAAGCTAATAGATTTGTGTTGTTTTGAGCCTCTAAATCTGTGGTAGATTCTCAGAGTAGCAATAGGAAATGAATACAAGCCCTCTTTTAATCCAATCAGAGTGTCTCTGGGTGACTCAGAATTACAGTATCCCAACATTTTGGTTTTTAAAGCTGTATTCACCAATGAAAATAATATTTTAGTAGTAGAGCGACAAAAGCCTACACTCTACTCTGCAATCTTCTGGAATTGCGTGTTGTCCCTTATCAATTAAATTGTTTGAAAAATAAGTTGGATTGAACTTAGATGTGCAAGAGAGGAATCAAACCAAAGGTAATCTGTAAAGCTCACTGCCTATGACGGTTTTATAATCTGTAAATAAACATATGAAAAGCTGCAAGTTTACCTTGCTCCTTGGACTCTGAATTGTTTTTACTCTTTTAGAAAACCATAGAGTCATAAATTCTCTTTCTCTTTATTTTCTCCCTAAGATTATCTCCTTATTTATTATGGTGAAATTTCCCTGCTTCTGGTGAGATGTGTTTCCTAGCTCTGCGAGGCAGGCAGTTTTATAAAGGTTTATTGCAAAAGTTTTGATGACACCATGCTATATTCGACTTGCTCTGCCTCCAAGCTTTTCTTATGTACTTCCCTGTCTTACCTAGTTTCTTTGTATGGAACATGATCTTTTGCTTCATCTCATTATACCGGCACTTGGCCATGACCAACCTCACGTTGCTGTCAGTGCATGAAGTAGTGCTTGACTTGTAAACAAATATGTAAATTGGCCCTTTCCCCTTAAGCACCCTTCCAACTATCTCACTTTAGGACACTGTTCTATCTCTTTTGAGTGCAGAGCGGTAGTGCTGGATCTTCCAATGCTTTGGGAACACCATGTGCATGTGCTTTGGATTCCAAAGTCATGAAGAGACAGTAATTGCTCCGAAATGAACAAGTTGCTTGAGTCAAAATGCCATGCTTTTCCTCCTTTTTTTCCCATGGGATTTACGCCTGAAGTGCATGACTTTATCTTATTCCTAATACTATGGCTTTGGTACAGGTTGAACTACAAAAACAATCGTTATGTCCTGGTCTTTGTTTTTGCCTTCAAGGAGATCAACAGGAGCCCCCAACTGCTCCCCAACGTGTCTCTGGGTTTCCATGTCTACAATTCCTTCCACAGTGATGTCAGCACCTTGGATAGCACCATGAGGTGGTCATTGGGTGGAGGCCAGAAGATCCCTAATGACACCTGCCAGGCACAAATCAAGGTTGTGACTGTCACTGCAGGAGCCACACCAGCATTCTCTGCCCAGATTGGGACATTGCTGGAGCTCTATAAATACCACGGGTATGAACATGGTGGGGGGATGGATCTGGAGAGACTGAAGATTTCCTCCTTGGTGAAATTCTGTGGCCACTCAAGTGGAAAAGAAGAAAGTGGGTTTTCATATCTCCCTAATAGGAAAATACCTACCACAGATAGTTCTTGATACGGTGGATTCCTTATTTTGGTGTGTGAAGCTGAGAAGAGATGAAGTAACCAGAGGCTATCATCATTGGCTAAAGCAGACCACCGTAGCTTCTGGAAATGTGGTTGCCCAAATTCTCTGAAAGGAGTGGAAGCTGGATATTCTGAAATAACCACACCTTAGTTATTTATCTTCTAGTTAGTAAAATTTTATATGTAAACATGTACTTAAAACTATTTTACTTGGTCAAAAGACCTGAACAGACAATTCTCCAAAGAAGATATACAGATGGCCAGCAGACACCTGAAAAGATCTTCAAAATCATTAACTATGAAGGAAATGCAAATCAAAACTACAATGAGATATCACCTCACGCCTGTCAGAATGGCTATAATTAACAAGACAGGAAACAACATGTGTTGGAGAGGCTGTGGACAGAAGGGAATTCTCATACACTGCTGGTGGGAGTGCAAACTGGTGTAGCCACTATGGAAAACAGTATGGAGATTCCTCAAAAACTTAAGGATAGAACTACCATATGATCCAGCTATTCCATTGTTGGATATTTATCCAAAGAACTTGAAAACACCAATACGTAAAGATACATGAACCACTGTGTTCATTGCAGCTTTATTCACAATAGCCAAGACTTGGAAGCAACCTAAGGGCCCAACAAGGAATGAATGGATAAACATGATATGGTATATATGCACAGTCGAATACTACTCAGCCATAAGAAACAATGAAATCCAGGCATTTGTGACAACATGGATGGACATTGAGGGTATTAGGCAAAGTGAAATAAGACAGAGGGAGAAGGTCAAATATCGTATGATTTCACTCATTAAGTAGCAGATAATAAAAACAACAAACAAATGCATAGAGACAGAGATTGGACTGGTGGTTACCAGAGGGGAAGGGGGAAGGGAGAATGGCGAAAGGGATAATTTGGCACAAGTGTGTGGTGAAGGGTTGTAATAAGTATTTAGGTGGCGAACGTGATGTAATCTATGCAGAACTAAAAGTATAATGATGTACACCTAAAATTTATGCCATGTTATAAACCAATGTTACTGCAATAAACAAAAAAATGAAAAAAATGAAAAAAAATTTAAACACTTCAAATACTTTGCAAATAGTCACAAATTTAAACTTAATAAAAGGCAATGAAAAGGTACCATTATTATGGGAATTTTTAGAGATATAGAAACTAAGATGGATAGAGGTTATGTAACCTTCTCAATATCGTTAAGCTAGTCATACTAGAGTCAGGGTTTGAATCCAGGCAGTCTGGCTTCAAAGCCAAGCTTCCCCTCAATCACTTCTACCATCAGATAATATTGCTTCATATTCACAGAGCCAAGAATATAAGTTTAGCTACCTGATCATATGAATTTTGCTGAAATTCTGTTTATTTTGCTTCCAGAGAACTCAATACAGAACCTTTTTTCTCTTTTGATTCAGATCACCTATGGAGATATTGATCCTGTACTGAAAGGTAAGGACTACTTTTCCTCTCTATCAGATGGCTTCCAAGGACATATCTTTAGTCTTCAGAAGGGTCTCGCTGTTGATACATTTTGGCTGGACCTGGGTGGGAAATTTAGTGTCAGTTGATATAAAAAGTGAGCAGTTCCTCTGGGAATTTAGAAGAGAGGAGACTATGAACGGTGCCTGCCTGTGACTAAGATACCTGTGACCAAGAGGACGTACACTTCAAAAGATTGGACCTTCATGGCCAGAATCATAGGCTCACCAACCAATATGTTAACCCTGTATGGTGACACAAGTATATTAATAAGTATGAGAATTGCAGGAAAGTATTATTTAACCACTCAGAAGGTGTGGATCACTACACCACAGTGGGATGCTTCTTTTTTTCCACTTCACCCCTTTTTCATCATTACCATGGGAGTCTTTACTTTGCACACCAGAACTTTGAGATATCTGGATTTAAACACTCTCTATGGACAGTTAGCCCCTCTAAATACCCAGAAGACTTTCTCTTTACCAAATTATGGCTTGAAATTTATAACTGCTCTTTTGCAGGAACTAAATGTGGAAAATTTTGGAGTGTTCGCTCAATGCCTCCCTGGATTCTCTGCCAAAGGACAAATTAGACACGACCATGTCTGGATCCAGCTACTACATCTATCATGCTGTGGATGTGGCGGCCTGAGCCCTCCATGAAATGCTTTTGATAAAAGCAGAATTGGTGTCCATAATGGATGCAGGTCAGCTCATGTTTCTCACTTAGCAGGTAAAATTTCTCCCTTAAATATGATTCCCATTATTGTATTTTAGGATACGAGAGTTATTTCATTTGGGTATAGAATTGTAATAGTGACATTGCGACATATCAGCGGTGACTTGAGCATAATGAATTGCTGTTGTTTCGTGCAGGTTGCAAGTAAATCTCTAATGATTGTAGGGGCTATTTAGCAACAGTGTCAACTCTTTTAACTAAAAATAATCAATTAAAAACTTTCACTGTGAGAGGTAAGTTTTTAAGATAAGACTTAATGACAATTCATCCAAGGGAATTTAAAAATTCAGGGATTTTCAAAATCTAGTTCTGGCCCTATCCTGTGATATCTTAAATGCCACTGGGGAAAGGAGAATTTATTTGAACGTTCCTGCATTTTTCTAGAAAGGCTACTGATAGTTAAATAAATATTTCTTCATTGAAATTTAAAATGACTTTTGGAAACAAGGAGATTGATCCCCTTCTTACAGATGAGAACACCAATACTGTGAAATATATTTTAATTTCCCCAAGACCTTTTCAATTCTACTTAGATGAACCTAGACTTTTATAAATCCAAAACCTATGAATAATGTGTCTTGAAATTCTTGCTCTCAGGTACAAGGAAGTTAATGTGATATCAGATCTAAATACACACATTTATTGTGAATATATATTTATTTATGTATATATATAACCTTATATATATTCATGTATTATATAAATATTAGTTATACATTTATATATAAATTATATCAATTATTGTATGAATATTGTTTACTAGGGGCTTTCATCTTTTCTCTCTCATTTAATAAAATATTTTGTTCAAAGTTAGTAAGAAGCAGGCTGTCTTTCTTTGTCTCTTCTTGAGTTCAAGGAAACTCCCTAGCACCCCTAAAGCAAACCTCATTGCTTAATGTGTAGCTCAGGTTTAGCCCTACAGCACTCCCTGTACATGGAATCTTCAGGAATGGTTGAAACAAATCACCATGTGCTCTCTAAGGGCAGACAGGAATGCCTTCTTACTTAAGTATGCAAAAAAGTAAACACTCACCAAATTGAATTTATTCAGAGGATTACTGATATAGAGGGGAAAAAAATCTAATTGCTGGGCAACTCAGGATCCCCACCCGTTCGTATATGAGTTTTCTGTCCTCAATTTCCATCCTCATTTCATTTCTCAATTATGTCTCCCTTTCAGCTCCACCCATTCCTAAAAAACACCCAATTTAAAAACAGCACTGGAGCTTATGTGTCACTGGCTGAGAAAAGAAACTCTGTGTCACAGCATGAAATTCTGATCTATATCATTTCCCAAATGTCTTGGACTTCAGGTGAAAGTAAGGGAGTTTGTTCCCCAGGATCCACGTGGTCAAAATTTCATCATACATGAGGAGCTGATAGACTGGGCCGTGGGATACAAAAAGACTGCAGAAAACTCAATATTCGATTAATTCTTCATCTATATCACAAGATAGAGACTGTATATGAAAATAATTGTGAAATTATTTAACTCATAACAAAATTCTCATTTATTGATATAATTTTTCTTACTGTCCAAGAGATATTGAAGGTACAATTTTTTAAAATAATTTTATTTATTTATTTATTGTCCCCCCCAAAGCCCCAGTAGATAGTTGTATGTCATAGCTGCACATCCTTCTATTTGCTGTACGTGGGACACGGCCTCAGCATGGGCGGAGAAGCGGTGCGTCGGTGCTCGCCAGGGATCCAAACTCGGGCCGCCAGCAGCAGAGTGCGCGCACTTAACCACGAAGCCACGGGACCAGCCTGAAAGGACACTTTTAATTAAGGAGATATTCCCGAATTTTGAAATGCTTTATATGCTACAGCAGGACAGTGAGGCTACCACTTTAATATGATGAGCTGATAAAAAATTGATAATTTAAATTCCCATTTAAGCTGAAAAAGTGTCAATCTCATTTCTTGCAAATTTATTGCTCTGCATGCATTGTGCCTCGAAGACATAACAGGTGCTGACGACCAAGCGTTTTGATGACTTGTTGATACAATTAAAATTGTCTTTGGCCATTTGCTTTTCTTCCAGGAAACAAATTTTATTCTCTTTAACTAGAATCAAAAGAATTGACATTGAGTGTTTTTTTAATATTTCAACATTTTATTAATACTCCTTATATTTCCAACTCTTCATCCCACCTTTATACATTCTTGTAGAAAAATTCACCATCAGAAAAAAAGATTCTTTTTGCTCTTCCAGGAACTACATTCTTCCTCACATCAGATTTCCCTTTAAAACTCAGCCCTGTAAGCCATCCCTCAAGATGCTATATTATATCATTTAAGCCTGTCCCTGTTTCCTTGGTGTATAATCTACCTGACATTAAATATATTACTAAATAAAATCAATAATTGCATATTGTACTAATCAAAGAATTCTCATGTAAATGTATTGTATGAATTAAAATATTATTTATTATTAAGGTAAAATCTGCTTATAGTTCAAAAAAGTAATCCAGGAATACCATATTCGGAATCACATTTGGCAATAACAAATATGATTCATGATCAGATGTCCCATTTTCCTTAAAACAAACAAGTGTCCTAGTCACTGAGATGGAAAATCTTTTAAATCAGTATGTATCTTCATGTTGGGAACTCTTTTCTGCAGATTGATCTTGATTTTATTTTGCTTTCCCTGGGTGCATCAATCATGTCAAATCTTAGAGGTGATCTTTAAGATAATTTTTGAGATAATTTAACCAATATTATCAATTATTCAATATTATTAAATAATAAAATATTATCCAATTATATAGTATTGTTCAGTATGATCAATAATTCTCTTCTTTCAAACTCCCCCTATGGGTGTAGGATGTTCTGTCAGCCAGGATTCAGGAAAATCCCTCAGGAAGAGAGCTACCTGTTGCTTTGACTGTGTATTGTGCCCAGAGAGAGAAATATGTAATCAGACAAGTAGGAACTGACAAAATTACATAATTACAAACACTTTCTTTCAGCCCTTCTTTGTCTCCAAATAAAGTGTAAAGGGTCTGGGATTAACCAATGGGATCTCATTTCTTCTTTATTTTCTATTATTTCATTCACTCATTCAATACTTTCATTTAGGTAATCAATACATCATTTCCATGTTGGGAGTTACCTTGATGTGGCTTCTTTTTACTCACATTGTTAGGTTCTGCTGAAGCAGCTCTTCTCAAGGGAATACACCTCTTAAACCACATGTTGTGTTAGGCAAACAATTAGAGATTCCGTAGCATCATATACTCATCTTGATCACAGAATAACACACATGGAATTATGATGGAAGTAAGTGTGGGTGTCTTTAGGACATGCCTCCTATTCATATCTTTACACCCAAGGTGACGAGCACTATGCCTTAAACATAGTAGGTGTGCAAAAACTGGAACTAAAGATTCAATAAATGAATGGATATATTATATTATTATTACTCTAGTAGATGATATAAACCATGAAGTGAGCATGCAAACTTGATAAGATAAAGGCCCTTCTTTCCAAGAAATCATAGTGAGGTACGTGTGAAAAAAGAATAACACGGCAATTTAAAAAGTGCCATAATAAAGGTAGTTAGAAGTTAGCAGAGTCAACAAGAGTATATAGCCTTACTTGGATGAATCAGATAATTCTTCATGGAAAGCTGATGTTTGAGTTGAGTTTTTAAAAACATGTGGGGATTTGTCAGTTCAAGATGAAGAGAGATTCTTGGCAATAGAAGTTTGGACATCAAGAATCATGCAAGATGAATAAGTTCTGGCGACCTACCGTCCAACATTGGCCTATATTTAACAATATTGTATTGTAGACTTGAAAAATTACTAGGAGGGTAGATTTATGTTAAGTGTTCCTACCTCAAAAGAAAAAAAGTATTTTAAAAAAGGTAGTTCAATTAAAAAAATTAAGAGGACAGGAGGAAGAATTTGGAGGTGATGAATAGGTTTAAGGACTTGATTGTAGTGATGGTTCCACGGGTGTATATTATCTCCAAACACATTAAGTTGTATACATTAAATATGTACAGCTGGTTGTATGTCAGTCATACCTCAATAAAGTGTTTTTAAAATGTTTTTATGTGGTATATTCAGACATGTGGAATAAGACCAGTATGGCTGGAATGAGATGATAAAAGACTGATCATGGATGATGATGGAATAGGTAAATAATGAAAACAAAAAAGCCCATCATATTTAAAGTACAATATTCCAGTCTTACCAAACAAAACAGCAAACAATTCATATGTACTAATTAGCAAAGTTATCTCTTTACATTGCTAAATGTTCTGTCCAGTAAAATAATGCATGAAATAACATATTACAGAAATAAATAATGTTCTGGTAGAGAGAGCATGTTTATAAATTATGTTTGTTGTTAGAATGCATCTGGTTATAAATTAAAAAGAAAACAAACTAAATGTGTCTTTTAAAAAATATTTATTATATCCCATAAAAAAGACCAGAGTAATTTACTATGATGATTCTTTGTGCCAGAAAAAATAAAAGCACAGTGTTGCATTATAAAGATGGAGAGGGAAATATGTTTCATTCTATTTGTTATTTACTTGATGAAATATTGTCATAAATATCACTTTTCACGGAATATCTTTCCATTTCTTTGTGTCTTCTTCAATTTCTTTGAGAAATGTTTTATAGTTTTTAGTGTACAGATCTTTCACCTCTTTGGTTAAGTTTATTCCTAGGTATTTAATTCTTTTTGTTGCAATTGTAAATGGGATGGTATTTTTAATTTCTCTTTCTGCTACTTCGTTGTTAGTGTACAGAAATGCAACTGATTTTTGTATGTTGATTTTGTATCCTGCAACTTTACCATATTCGTTTATTACTTCTAAAAGTTTTCTGGTGGATTCTTTAGGGTTTTCTATATATAAAATCATGTCATCTGCAAATAGTGACAGTTTCACTTCTTCCTTTCCAATTTGGATCCCTTTTATTTCTTTCTCTTGCCTGATTGCTCTGGCTAGGACTTCCAGTACTATGTTAAATAGGAGTGGTGACAGTGGGCATCCTTGTCTGGTTCCTGTTCTTAGAGGGATAGCTTTCAGTTTTTCACCATTGAGGATGATATTAGCTGTGGGTTTCTCATATATGGTCTCTTGGATTGGAAGAATTAACATAGTTAAGATGTCCATACTTCCTAAAGCCATCTATAGATTCAATGCAATCCCTATCAAAGTTCCAACAACATTTTTCACAGAAATAGAACAAAGAATTCTAAAATTTATATGGAACAACAAAAGACCCCGAATAGCTAAAGGAATCCTGAGAAAAAAGAACAAAGCTGGAGGTATCACACTCCCTGATTTCAAAATATACTACAAAGCTATAATAACAAAAACAGCATGGTACTGGCACAAAAACAGACACACAGATCAATGGACTAGAATCGAAAGCCCAGAAATAAACTCACACATTTATGGACAGCTAATCTTTGACAAAGGAGCCAAGAACATACAATGGGGAAAAGAAAGTCTCTTCAACAAATGGTGTTGGGAAAACTGGATAGCCATATGCAAAAAAATGAAAGTAGATCCTTACCTTACACCATACACAAAAATTAACTCCAAATGGATTAAAGACTTGAATGTAAGACCTGAAACTGTGAAAGTTCTAGAAGAAAACATAGGCAGTACGCTCTTCGACATCTGTCTTAGCAACATCTTTTCAAACACCACATCTGACCGGGCAAGAGAAACAATAGAAAAAATAAACAAATGGGACTACATCAAACTAAAAAGCTTCTGCACAGCAAAGGAAACCATCAACAAAACGAAAAGACAACCTAACAATTGGGAGAAGATATTTGCAAACCATACATCTGATAAGGGCTTAATCTCCAAAATATATAAAGAACTCATGAATCTCAACAACAAAAAAACTACCAACCCAATTAAAAAATGGGCAAAAGACCTGAACAGACATTTCTCCAAAGAAGATATACAGATGGCCAACAGACACATGAAAAGATGTTCAAAATCACTAATTATCAGGGAAATGCAAATCAAAACTACAATGAGATATCACCTCACGCCCGTCAGAATGGCTATAATTAACAAGACAGGAAACAACATGTGTTGGAGAGGATGTGGAGAGAAGGGAACTCTCATACACTGCTGGTGGGAGTGCAAACTGGTGTAGCCACTATGGAAAACAGCATGGAGATTCCTCAAAAAAGCAAGGATAGAACTACCATATGATCCAGCTATTCCACTGCTGGGTATTTACCCAAAGAACTTGAAAACACCAATGCATAAAGATACATGCACCCCTGTGTTCATTGCAGCCTTATTCACGATAGCCAAGACTTGGAAGCAACCTAAGTGCCCATCAAGGGACGAATGGTTAAAGAAGTTGTGGTATATATACACAATGGAATACTACTCAGCCATAAGAAACGACGAAATCTAGCCATTTGTGACAACATGGGTGGACATTGAGGGTATAATGCAAAGTCAAATAAGTCAGAGGGAGAAGGTCAAATACCGTATGATTTCCTTCATTAAGTAGTAGATAATAACAACAATAAACAAATACATAGGGACAGAGATTGGATTGGTGGTTACCAGAGGGGAAGGGGGGAGGGAGGAGGGTGAAAGGGATAATTCGGTACATGTGTGTGGTGATGGGTTGTAATTAGTATTTTGGTGATGAACATGATGTAGTCCATGCAGAAATAGAAGTACAATGATGTACACCTGAAATTTTTACAATGTTATAAACCAATGTTACTGCAATAAACAAAAAATTAAAAAAATAAAAAAATAAATAAATAAATATCACTTTTCAAAAAAAAAAATGTGGAACAATGAAAAAAATAAGGCCAGAAATAGAATGACTCGAGGATTAGAGAATTCAGCAGCTCAAAACTATAATCAAGCACAGATGATACTCTCATATTTTGTTCTATCATCTTTTGTTCTCAGCTTTGTCTACAGGCTGGGCTCCTTATGGTCTCAGAGGCTGAGCTGTTTAAAGTATTATATCATAGCAAGCGAACAGAAAGTTGAAAAAGAGTGGGCATCTAGTCTGCCTGAATTTGTAAGAGTCACTCAAAAACACATCCTCCCAGTGGGGCCAACTATAGTTGATTTAGACTTCTCAACCTCCCCTCAATCACACGGCCTCATGGAAGAAGTTGAATGTCAAAGCACAACTGAGCTGCTGGTAGGAAGGGGACAGATGGGTCATGAATAGGCAACCGGTGGAATCTGCTTCCATGTTTACTTACATAATGCAAAAATTATTTTAAATTAGAATGCAAAAATATCTAATCAACTAGTGGGATCTAAAATAATGTAGCAGGCTGGCCCTGTGGTGTAGTGGTTAAAATTCAGCATGCTGCACTTTGGTGGCCCGGGTCCATGGGTTCAAATCCCAGCCATAGACTTACACCACATATCAGCCACGCTGTGGTGGCCACTCGCATACAAAATGGGGAAGACTGGCACAGATGTTAGCTCAAGGCTAATCCTCCTCAATCAAAAGATAAATAAATAAATGAATAAATAATTATCTAAATAAATAAAAGATGAAAATAATGTATCAATAATAAGGATTTTCCTACATATCAATAGTAAAGTGTTTGATAATGCAGTATGAAAGTCTCATTTCTCACTCTCAAAAACACAAAAATGTAATGCACAAAGTACATTAGTTAGAATATGTTCAGCTGAAAGTTTTAGAGAAACTCATAGTGGCCTTAAATCATGACATTTGTTATTTATGTTACAAGAATTTCAGAAATAGACAAATGCAAAGGTTATTTTTTTCTATCAACCTTTTGATAATAAAGACTCAGGCTCTATATAACTTTTGCTTCAATATGCTTAGTGTGTGGGATTTTATTTTCACAATTGTCTGCCACTGCACAGCATCCACATGGGAAAGAAAGAGGAAGAGTCAGCTATAGCATCCTATTTGATGCACGTTTTATTTAGTGCAAGAAAGAGACTATAGAATCAGATTGTCATTGATTTATGTCCATGGCTCATAACCCACAAGTGAGGTGGAGCACACTCTGACAAAAATTAGCTTAGATCTGTCACAATTCGCTTAAGGCACTCAAAATTGGGGTTCTAACAACTAGGCATAATGGAGGAAGTGTAGTGAGTAAGTAGTTACTGTATGTTATGTGAAGTATAGTATTAATTTTGGCTAAAAATGTGTTTGAGAAATGCAAAAGAAAATTAATAAATTTAGTGCCATTAAATTTCCCAAATGGAATGTCTGAATATTACAAAAGTCTGTATCTTTGTCTAAATAATTTTTAGCTTTAACACAATTCAAACCACTTTACCGAAGGAATTTACTTTGAAGGTTAAGAATTTTACTACATTTTTTATGAAACAAAAACCGAGTTAGAAAAATCGAGAAACAAGATTTATATAGAAAAGTGATTCAAAAAGAAAAGCTGTAATTACGGTAATTGCATTGTTCTAATATTATTTGTAGAAATAGGAAAGAGAAAAGAATGCCCACTTTCAACAATAAGAATGGCTGCTTCATGCTCCGAGGTCAGAGTTGAGTAGTTGTGGCAGAGATCCTATGGCCCACAAAGCCTAAAATATTTGTTCTCTGTCACTTTACAGGAAAAGTTTGCCAAATATAAATTCATAGCCCTGGGCGCAGCCCTTGAATGATGGCTGATGGGCATGCCTGCATATGTGTTGCAGCTGCCTCATCCTCAGCTGAGATGACTTGTTTCCATGTGTTCTTCTTGCCTCACAGTGCTCCCCAGAGCGATTGAGATCTAGGTGAGCACAGTGGTAAAGCACTTGATGTTCCCGATGCCCTGCCTTCCTTTCCCTGCTTCATTTTCCCAGTACCTCACTGGTGTGTTGCAAAGTCTCCACCACCTAAAATATTCGCCCCTAAACCCTCAAGTTTATGGACACATCCAACTAACACAGGACCCAAACTTGGAACTTTTGGAGGTGGATTATCACTTACTTGAAGCTAAAAGCGTTCTGACATAGGACGGGACTGTTTAATGTGAATATTATTAACGTAAGTGTCTGCAACATTGTGTCTCACAATCAAATAAGGTGTGGGCTGTGGGTCCTATAATGCCAATGAGACTTTTTTTTTTTGTCTTCGGAATATGGAAGAGTGGCTGACTGAAACATCAAGACTTTCCTTTCCTTTTCAAATAGAGATCAATGTATAGGGCGTCCAGGAAGCCAGTATGTAAACAATGAGAGAAATCGCAGCCTGCTGTAAGTTGTGACATTTCTGGCATTTGAAGATTCTTTAGGGAAGACTCTGGTTTGCACAGCTCCTTGCTTCTCTGTTGTCATAACAGTGGTCTCTGGGGTCTTTGTGAAGCACCGAGACTCTCCTGTAAGCAAGAATTAGACTCTCAGCTACATCCTGCTCTTCTCCCTCACCCTCTGCTTCCTCTGTTCCTTACTCTTCATCGGCTGACCCAACACAGCCACCTACATTATTCAACAAATCACATTTACAGTTGGTTTTACTGTGGCTGTTTCCACTATCTTGGCCAAAACTATTACTGTGGTTGTGACCTTCAAGGTCACTGCACCAGGGAGAAGGATGTGGCAGTAGTTGGTGTCAGGGGCACCTAACTTCATCATTCCCATCTGCTGCTTTATCCAGTTGAGTCTCTGTGGGATCTGGCTGGGAACCTCTCCTCCCTTCATTGACACAGATGCACACTCTGAACCCGGCCACATCTTCATCATGTGCAACAAGGGCTCAGTCACTACCTTCTACTGTGTCCTGGGACACCTGGGTTCCTTGGCCCTAGGCAGCTTCACTGTGGCTTTCCTGGCCCGGAACCTGCCTGGAACCTTTAATGAAGCCAAGTTCCTGACGTTCAACATGCTGGTGTTCTGCAGTGTCTGGGTCACCTTCCTGCCCATCTAACACAGCACCAAGGGCAAGGTCATTGTGGCCGTGGAGGTCTTCTCCATCTTGGCCTCCAGTGTGGGGCTATTAGGCTGCATCTTTGCTCCCAAGTGCTACATATTTTCCTAAGGCCAGAGAGAAACACATCAAAAGAGTTAAGGAATAAAACACACTCAGGGAAAAAATAATCGAAATGTAAGTTATTTTCATAGGTCACAAGAACTTGCATACCCTTGAAAAATAAACTAATGTATTTTTCCAGACCCAATTTCAGTACCAACTAAACTTACCTTACATCTCCACTTAATTTTTTGCTTTATGTTTCTTTTGGCTTTGTACAATTTTCCTTGGGCATTCAAATGAACAAATACAAAAACATTCATACTAATTTTCCTCTAAAATTATGTGTGAGAGATTGCAAAAATGGCCACACATCAGTCCTTTCTCTCTGTCTGTTTGGTTATAACATCCCACGTTGACTCTGGGTAGACTTGGCATTGTAACTTGCTTTGGCTAATGGGATATTACCAAATGACATGAGCAAAGGCTTGAAAAACACTTGTTCATTGTTGCTACTTGTCCTTCTCTGGCTGCCCTTGGGAAGCCTGAGGCCATCAATATGTGAATTAGACTAGACAGACTCTACATCTCCATCACTCTAGGTGGCTTCAAGTCAACAATCAGATGTGTGAGTAAAACTATCCTAGACCATCCAATCCCAGCTGAGCCACCAATAGGTCAAGATCAAAATAACTTCCCAGTTAACCCACAGAATCTTGAGAAAAAATAAACTATTCTTATTTGAAGTCACCAAATTTTAGGATGATTTGTTACACAGCAGAAGCTAACTGATATAACTGATATATTATGCTACCATTTAAATATGTCCTCTCATTATTTGTATAATTATCACAGATTTCTATTTCTTTATCCAATATCGTAGACTGGAATATTCTGCTCTAGATTAAGTCTCTGAAAGAAAATCAGAGACCATATCACGTTCCATTTTACTTTTTCTCCTTCCTCTTTTCAACCAGACATCTTTAAGTATATATATTAAGAATATCTGCACTAACTTTAAGATTCTTCTATATTCTTCTATATTCTCGAAGAATAGGATATTCTTCTATATTCTCATCGACCACTGTTATACGTGGGGATTTTACTTTTAATTTTAGCCCTCTAATCCATTTGGAATGATTTACTTGTGAATAATTTTAGATTATGGTCCAGTGTTTTATTTTACAAATGGATAAACTTTAGTCTATAAAACAAACACTGCATCATTTTAAAGGTTGATTTGAAGTATATGGAATCTGAATAATGTTTGGAAAACTATCTTTGAAACACCGTTTTCAGTCACAAGTATAGTATATCTCTCCATTTAATCAGAGCTTTTACATGCTTTGTATCTCTTTACAATCTTCTTCATATAACTAATGTGTAGTTCTAATTATTTTAACTACTCATCTTAAATAATTCATTGCTCTTAGGAATGGAATAATTACATACATTTTTAAACTAATTCTTACTCATATAACAGTATTTTTGATGTTTCATATAGGAATCTAGCTTCCTTTCACATTACTCCACTTATTTACCAGTTCTAAACTTTATAAGTTATGTCCCACTAAAATAATAGATTTTCTCTTCTTCTCTAATATTATTTACCTCTTATTCTGTTGATTCTCGTTTTTTCATGACTGGGCTCTCCAATATCACACTGAATCACAATAGTGTTTGCCAGGAGCATTTTCCTCTTCTGAAGTGTAGCGTAAACATCAGATAAATTCCTTGTCAGGGCAGAGCAGGCATCTAAGTGAGAGAAAGTAAAAACGTGAAGGGGAATCATTTCTATCTGGAAATCAACAGACTTGCTTCTCTTGGCAGTTTGGAGCTGGAGATGTTATGCAATGTGGCCAGCTGAGAATCAGAGGATCTTTCTCACCCAGATGCACTTGACAAAGATCAGAGAGAATTTTTAGTTGTCTTCTTCTGCATCAACATTATTATCCATATCACCCCTTAAAGACATATCAAATGTCTACTTTTGCATGACACTGATAAAACAGGTTCCATACCAAATCGCTGTTTGTTGGGATAACAAATCTATAGTTAATTGTTGAGAAGTAAGTAGAGATGGGCCCTGCTGGAACCAGCAATCACTGGACCAAATGTCTTGCTTTATTTTACAGAGAGGCTGTGGAAACATTCCCTAATACACCAGAATTCTTCTGTACTTAGAAAGTATGAAATAAATGGGAGCCTTGAATCCATGGTTATGAGATAATAAGGATATGATTTTTAAAATTTTGCTAATGATGCCATTTGCTTGCTATGAGGCTGTTCTCTGGTGAGTAAAGAGTAGATGTATTCAAGGCCACTTTCATTTCTTTAATAAATATTTACTCAGCGCCTGCCACTTGCTGCAAGAGAGCAGTGATCTACCCTAAGAGCATTTATAGTCTAGTAGGGTGTCACAGACCATAAACAAAAAGAGAATTTTGAGGTGATCAATAAAGTTACATATACTTCAGACTTTTTTCATTCTGGACTATTATTCACCCTTTCCCTTCTTTTACTGTTTCCCAGAACTCTAAGCATGGACGTGAACAACCAGAAATCGTGGGTCTCAAGTTTCTTCTCGCAACACCCCTGTTTCAAGGACATAGTTTTGATCATCTGAGAGTATGTCTCTTTAAGATTAAATTCCTAGGAATCAGCATTATTTCATCACTTTCTTGAGAGGACGGATGATATTATGAAGGGAAAACAAAATATCATATGGTATTTATACTCGAAATGATGTTTCTACTCTAATTGTTATATATAATGTGGTGTGATTTGGGGCAAGTCAGTTACTCCTTCCGAGACAGTGGTAATAATACCCTGAAAAGCATTCTATAGAGATTAAATGAAACAAAGTATGAGAAACTGCTTTGTAAATTGCAAAGCAATCTATTTCATCTTATTTATTGTAATAACATTTTCATTTATCCAATCCTTTTTGACTCTACACAACCTGCATAGACTGAGTTTTATCATTTATTCAACAATAATGGGTCAAATTGGTTGAATATTAGAAATTTCTTATGGTTCAACTTAATTATCAGGCCATTAAAATATTTAATTTAGTTATAATTACAGTTAAATTTTTCATGTTGCCTTACCATGTGCCAGGCTCATTCTAGGAATCTGACATGTATTCACTCATTTAATGCTCACAACAATGCCATCGAGACAATACTATTAACCCCTATGGTATGGATGAGGAATATTAGAGGTTATATAATTGTCCAAGTTCACACAGCTGGTACCCAGGCAGTCTATCTCCAAAATCTCTTTTAGGGATCCACTAGCGCTCGTGGAGCTTACATTGTAAAAGGATCACCCTGGTTCCTGGTTGGCGAATGGACAAGAGGGGACTAAGCATGAAAACACATGGCTACTGAAATGATCCAGGCAAGCAATTCTGAATACAGGATTTCCTTCCTTTTTAAGGCTGAATAATATTCCTTTGTATAGATGTTCCAGATTTTCTTCATCCTTTCACGCACGGATGCAGAATTAGGTAGTTTCCATCTCTTGGCTATTGTGAATAATGTTGCAGTGCATTTTGTCAAACATTTTCCTGGCACTTAGTGAGTTTGAAAAAATTCTTCTTATACACATTAGTTACTGTAATGAACTACCTTTCTAAATGTCTAAACTTTAAATATTTTTCATTCTACAGAAATACCTTGCCTAATCATGATTTGTGTTGTTATCAGTTCATGAATGATATAAGATTTTTGTACAAAAATTTGTTATAATGGCTTTTTTTTCATGTATTCAATAACCTGGCATAATATGGGTATTCCCTGATTCTTGATTTTTAGTAGAGTTTTCTAGTAAGCCTTTAGGATAGGAAGTATATTCCTAGATGTGAGGCAGAGAGTAGAAAAATAATAAAGTGATTGTTATATTTAATTATATCAAAAGGATATAAAACTGTCGCTTTGCTAAATTGTTTTTACACACCCTTTGCTTATTTGTAAGAATGGCACATATCATTTTATTAATGAAAAGAGAGTTTAATAAACAATTTTAACATAAAACAATATCTATTGAGAACTTATATGAAAATTTTAGCAGTATGCTGTCACCAATTTCCTCACCTGCAAAATGAAGATAAATAGTACCATCTTCCTTATGGGTGCTGTGAAAATACTCAAGAGTAATGTACGTAAACTGCTTATCACCATGTCTGTGGGAAAGTGATGCCCTATTCATTTTTCCATCAGGATGATTACAGCTTTTTTTACGCTTGAAGTCTGTAGTTTTCAAAATATGTTCTACTGATGTAAAGTGAATCTTTTTTACAAATTCTTTGTAGAGTTAGATGATTCCTTTGGAATACAAATTCAGGCCCCCGTTTGTGTGTGTCTCTACGCACATCTCTGAAATAATACTTCAAGCCTTATAATGAAAAGCTACCTTCCCCACTCTTGACTCTGGTTCTAAAAACAACTTCAATTTTTTGGTTGAAAATCTATATTTCTAAATTAGCTACTCATACAGCATTTTCCTTTTTCAGCTTTTGACTATTTATACTTTCTTTATTCTCTGAAACAATCAGCATGAAGAGTTCTTACATATGTTAAAAACATAACTCCCCTTGCCCAATATAACTATTTAATGAATTAGGATAAATCAAAATTCAATGTCTACTGTTTTATTACATAAGTGTTTACCATTTTATAGCATATGAATCTTATCCAGAGATGTGCTACGTCAGATATTATGAATACATTTTCTGTCTCACTTTTTCCTTTGACCTTTTATATGGGAAAATTCTATTGTTTCTTAGTTGTCTTCCTCTGGATTCATCACTGGTTCATCTCCTTCCACCGGAAATTTAAATCTTTTTCCAGTAACTTCTGACGCATGAGACAATTCATGGGCTTCAGGTTTTACTTGGGGACATCCCTCTTGGGCTTGAACATATATATACACAGGCCCACATATGCACAGTATGTCTGGAAGGATAGAGGAGAAAAGGATGTTTATCTCTGCGCAAAAGTACTGGGAGACAGTGGTAGAGTGAGAATATTTTACTGACTTTGCACCACTCTTTGAAGTTTTCCTATATGTGTATCTACGATGTAGTGGCCTCCCTGCCCCCAGTTATTAAAATTAAAATAGCGTTATATCCTGATCTCTTGGCTTGGGACAGCAAGGTGTAGAGAAATGTGAATATATGATCCAATATTTTAACGAAATTAAGTAAAACAAACCCGCACAAAAAATTTATAATTTTAAATATGGGCACATCATTCTATGAGTCTGTGTAAAGGTGGGGAAAGGAATGAAGAAAAGCTGTTCAACATCCAGCCACCTGTACAGTCTAGGGGTCCAGGGAAAGCTGCGCCTCCAGGCCTGCCCCTGGAGCTCATTTCCTCCCCCTGTGAGGTCCACCTGACTTATTCCAGCCCCACCTCTGCCTCTTCCCGACCCTGGAACTGATCTCCGCCCACAACATTCGGGCCTGGCTCCGCCCACAGCCCTGTCCCCGCCCACACCCTTGTCCCCACCCACAGCCCCGCCCCTAGACCTGGTCCTGTCCCTGTTGCTGACCCAGCCCGCTGCCCGCCCTAGCACTCACTCTAGAAACTAGACACCTCCCTCAAGGCTGGGGTGTACGGCCCCGCCCCGACCCGCACGCCGCCTCGACCTGGAGCCCCCAAACGTCCGTCCTCCCTGAACTTCGGTCCTCCCCGAACTTCCGTCCTCCCCAAACGCCCGCCCAAGACAGGAAGCGGAAGCGCGAGCGGCGGCCATGTATGGAGCCGGGGGCTTCGCGGTGTGTTCCGTCTTCTAGGCGCAGATCAGATTCTCCTGGACGTTTGCCCTCAGGGCCGGGGCTCGGTGAGCAGCGGGCGGTCCCGTCTCGGGTAGGGGTCCAGGGATGCGCCTGGGCCACGGGCAGCCCCATCAGGGCCCGATGTCTCTCCGTCCCCCCGCAGCTTCATTTCCCCCGGGGCTGTTCGCTCAGGGCCCCCGAGGCTGCTGTTCCTCCAGGCTCCGGGCGCCGCCGTCCCCTCCTCAGAGTCCCCGACACCGTCCTCCCTGTGATTTTGTCCCCAGGGGGCTTATCCGCATCTTCAGGCGGTGTTTGGGTTGTTACAAATGGGGGCGCTCCTGGGGTCGAGAGGGGGAGGCAGGAATGCTGCTCAGCGTCCTTCAGGGCCCAGGACGGCCCGACACAGAATTGCCAGGCCCCATATGTCAGTGGTGCGGAGGTTGGGAAACCTGCTCCAGGGCCTCAAAATCTCCTGAGCCCTGAATGAAGTGTGGAAATTGTTGACAAGTCAGCGAGTCACTTACAGGGTCCCTAAATGACAAGCTTGTTTAAAGGGTCCAGAGTCACCAAAACGTCTCTGTGCAGCTGAGTTGAGTGACTCAAGTGCACACAGCACGAAGCTGCTTTCTCCCATCTCGGGGAGCAGGTGGCTGGATAGGAATCGGGAAAATCCTGTCACAACCAACAGTTACAGTTAAATCAGTAAATAAAAAAAAGAAGAGTGAATGGTGTGGCCTTTCCATCCAACACCCTATAAAAGGCCTCAAAAGCTTGTTTGCGCTTTTTTTTCTCCCCTCAGACACGAAAAGCATCCGTGGAGCTCAACTTTGAGGTGAAACTGGGCTCAGGGTCCACCTGTCCTCGCTGATCCATGGATTTCTGTGTGACCAGGTGAGTACCCTGTGGACCTGGTACCAACAGGTTCCGGCAGCCTCTGCTGTGCAGAAGACCTGCCAGTGGGGTTTCCTGGGCTCGGGTTGTCACCACATGGACTCACTGAGAGTGAGGGTATCTTGAGAAAAATTATTGATGTTTGATGGACTATATTCAAGGGAAAGATGGTAAACTGTGTGTGGTTCTGCATGGTAAATATTTCAGTAAGTACAGTTATATGCAAATAAGAACATATGAAAGAAACGTAAATAACTGCAAATGTGGATTATAGTAGAAAACATAGATTTACTTGCATTGCATAATACTCAAAAGTCAGGATTTATATATAATAAATACAAAAATGTTTTGCGTGTGTATGTAGTATTAGAAGACATCCCATGAAATATTAGCAGGGATACTCAGCAACATTCCTTAGGCCCATTCAATTTGACTTCTAAAGTCCTATAAATCCTCCACAAAAATTTGAAATAGAGGAGCATTCAGGGAAAAAGATGATTGGAACTTCCTTGTATTAATAACAAATTTAAAATTGAATTTGCAGTAGCCAGATTCATTTTGAGCATTTTTTTCTTTATGATATTTCAAATCATTTGGAGGAATACTAAGCAACACTGTAGATTGAAGGGAAGGGCAATAGTCTCCAAAAAGACTGTCCTCACCACCTTGCCTTCTAAAGGGAATTAACTTTGTTTCTTGAAACTTTTCTGAAATAACGGTCTGGTGATTCACGTTGCAGAGTACCTTGTTAAGTAATTTTGTATTTAGTTGTTGGCTTCTACTAATTTTGTGTGTGTGTGCCTTTTTCATTCTAGCTTTCCTGTGATGTTCTTGAGGGGAATGTGTGCTTGTCATGCAATAGATAGTCTCTGAGTGTATAATTTATGGTGACCAACCATCCTCATTTATTCAGCACAGAGGGTTTTTCCAGGACACAGGATGTTTAGTGTTCAAACCAGGGCAGTCCTAGACAAACCGGGATGGTTCCTGATCTCATGAGCCAGGCCCTGGGCCACATGCATGGGGACCTGGAGAACCAGAGAGACCTTGTCCCACATCCATGGAATTTATATTGTATTTGGTTATTTGGATTTTAGACAGTTAATGATGAGAGTGATGTGGGAGTTTGGGACAAGGGGACTCAACCTAAGGGGGCAGGGAAGCCCTCTTGAGAAGGACTGATATTTAGATTGAGAGCTAGAGTTGGAACTGGATTTAACTAATTGGAGGGTTAGACTGGAGTGAGGGTGTGGGAGTGGGTTCGAGAAAGTGTTTCAGGCAGAGGGATCCGCATGAGGACACCCCTGAAGCAGAGAGCCTGTTGGGTCCATGAACCGAGAAGAGGGATGGCTGAGCCGAATCAACACAGGGGGAGAGGTGTGAGCCAGACCAGTGAGGGGGACAGGCTGGACCAGGTCAGGAGTGACTTGGGACTCTGTTCTAAGACCAGTGGGAAGACTCTGGAGAGATGCGAGTAGAAGCATGATGTAATCAGTGTTTGGTATAATCACGGGGGTTAAAATGGACTTCATGGTTAAGAATGAAGACTTAATAGGCAAGATGGGAGGTGCTGGGAATAAGATTAGGAATAAGATGATTGTTCCCTACGCCTGGCTGATGGCTGTGGAGCAAGAAATAAGTAGAAAGAAAAGACCTTGGAGTGTAGAACTGAGAGAATGTAACGGTACTTTCTTGCCTGCATGTGTCAGATGGCACAGGGCACTGACTGTGCTCCTCGCTGCTGTCCATGCAGACCTGCAGGTGCCCCCTCGCACAGGTCTGTGTGTTCACCCCTCTTTGCCACTCACATACCCCCCTCCCCATCCTAAAGGATGTCAGGCATTACTTGTGAGGGGGTTGTCTCACATGGGTGACAGCTAGGAGAGCCCCTACAGGCATCAGAGCAGCCCCTTCAGCATCTCCCTCAGCCTCCTCCCTTCCCCTCTCTCGCCTTCCACACCCACAAGGATCCCTGCTCAGTATTCCACATCCCCATGTTCTTACTCCCCCAGGCTTGAGAAGGGTAGGGCAGCCACTGGGGTGGACATCATCTGCACCTTCCACTCTGACCCGTGCACGTGCAGGGCTGGACAGAGAGTGACTCTACTGGGAGTTGAGCCATGAGACCCAGGGCTTCTCCCACCTGGGCTCCTTCACCCTGGAGAGGGACAGCCTCTATGTCAGTGGTGAGGGCCTGTGCTACAGCCACGCTGTCTCTCCCAGTCGGAGTTCTGTTTTGCCTCCTTTGCTCTAAAGTGAGCTATGATCCATCTCTCTATCCACCTGGTCTGGGTTCAGACTTCTCATCACTGTGTGATCACTGGGTCCAGCCACCTTCCATCTCGTTGCCTCCCCTCTCAACACTCCTCCCCTCTTCCCCTCTGCTTTCCCATCTGCTTTTCCCACAAAGGTCCCTACATCCTCCCTCTCCTTAATCCTTTATGTTCACCCCAACTCTTGCTCAGTTCCTCTTGCCTTCTCTCCACAGGTTACACCTATGGAGCCGTGGCCCTGACTACCAACAGTGAGTATTCCTGGACCTGATCTCCTGGGTCCCGTCCGCATTTGGAGATGGGGAGCACATGTTCTCCTACACCTGCTGTCCTTGGTGAGGGAAGGACCTGGAAGGGCCCTAATTCATCCCTTCTCTCCCTCCCGGGTTCTGGTGGAGAGTCCCAGCCCAGTGTGAGAAAGCCTTTGACAGAGACATGTTCTCCGCACATTCAGACCCCATGTGATTTTCACTTTAATTCTGCTAAAGCGCCGCCCTTTGTCCTCCTTTTCCAGGTATCCCATCCGTCTGTCCAGTTTTCTGCCCATCCATCTGTCTCTCCTCCGAGTTCAGTCTCTCTTGTTCACCTATCTCTCTCTCTTGGGCTCCTCTCATCCACAGGCTTGCTCATCCCTCTACTCACACAGTCACCCATCCCCTCACTCTCATTTATGCTTCATCTGTGAATGGTGGTCCTGGGACAGCCACTGCTGGAGCCCTGGTGAGCTTGGGGTCTCCTCCCACTCTATCCCTCCCTGAAGACAGCCCTCGCCACAACTCCCGAGCCAGCCACCACGTCCCTGCATACTTGATCAACACCTGTGCTACCAGAAGCCACCACAGGTATCGGGGGCCCCTTGTCCTTCCCAGGAGAAGTTCTCCGGCCCCAATCCTCCACCAGCCAGTTGTGATCCAGGAGCTGGGAAGCCAGGGTGTGAAATTCTGGTTTTAGGGCAATCATGCTGATCACAAAGATCATACCAACGATGTAGTTTAAGGCAAACCCTCAGAGAGCCCCTAGTCTTGTGAAATTAACACACCATTATAATACAATGTGGGATGTTTCGGGGAGAGGCACCTGGCATAATTTGGGAAGAGCTTGCTAGAGAAAGTTTCACCAGAATGGAGTCTTTAAGAATGAATAGGGGGGATCCTGGCAAATAGAGGATGAAGGGTTTTCCTGGCAGAGGGGATTCCATGAGCAAAGTCTCCAGCCAGAAACAACATGCTGTAAGGGGAGAATTGAAACGAATTTGGTTTGCGTGAAGCATGAAATTTAAAGTGCAGTAGATGAATAAAATGATACTGAAAGGTCAGCAGGAGCCAGATTGAGTAGAGCCTTGAGTGCCAGGTCAAGAAGGTTGAACTAAACACTGAAGGCCATAGGGAGCCATGGGTGGTACTAGAGCAGTGGTGGCCCTAGTGAGGTATTCATTTCAGAAAGAATCTTCTAGTAGTCCATGTAGAACATCCTTTAGACAGAGCATCCTTTGAGCCTGCTGGGGTGTTTGTTTGAGTGAAGGAAGTTAAGACCTGAGCTGGGACAGGGATGGAGTGTATGTGAGGACCAGTGTGCAAGGTGAATGGGTGTTACTGGGAGGGAAGAGGAGCTGAGCAGATATGCCGGTTCTGACTTGGGTGGCCACACGTGTGGGAGGTGGTGTCACTGTGAGAGAAGACGACAGATGATAATTAGTTCAGGACTCTGGTCTGGTCTCAGGCCAGCTCTCAGTGATGGCCATCGCTCTCCCTCTCGTCTTGCAGCTTTGGGGCACATCCTGAAGACCCTCACAGTCACATTCCCAATCTCCACCATCTGGTATTCATCAGACAGGAGCAATGGCTCAGCCACGTTCAACCCCACTGAGAGGGTCCTGCAGAGCCTGGTGAGACCCTGGTCCCAGCAGCTCCTGGTGGGTTAAATCCCACCGAGCCCCTCCCCTAACCCCTGTCCCTCCTGTTCATCCTCCTCCTCCTTCCTCCCCATCTGGATCCTTGTTCAAGAGGAGCAGCCTGGGTCCCTTCTACTCGAGTTGCAGACTGATCTCCCTCAGGTGAGACCCTCCCCTGAGCATTTGCTCCTAGTGACGACTTTTGTGACCACCCGTCTTTGTCTCCCCACTGTGCTCCCATTTCCTCCTTCCAGTCCTGGCCCCCACCCCCAGAGGTTTCAGGACCTCTCTCTAGAGTCCCCACATCCCTCTCTCCCCAGGCCTGAGAATGATGGGGCAGCCACCAGTGTGACACCGTCTGCACCCACCACCCTGATCCCATGGGCCACCATGCCTCTGTGCTGGGAGCAGAGAGTCTCCACCTGTCTGCTCTTCCTCTCCGTGGCTCCAGGCTCTACAGCCCACAGTTTATCCATCTAGAGAGAGCACCAGCTACATTTCCGCATCATCGTTGGGAACCTCAACAACCAGGAGCCCACATCCTCGGAGTACACCGCCCTGCCGAGAGACACCCAGGAACATGTGGGTTCTCCCCTCTCCCGTCCTCCTTGCCCTGAGGGCAGCGTCATTCCTCTGCCTGACTTACATCTGTTACGTGATTGTTTCAATCCTTCATTTTCCCTGCGTGTCTAGGTTCTCTCAGTGTCCAGAGGTGATGTCCTAGTTGCTTTGCCCATTTCTCACTTGGGTAAACTGAAGCTCAGATAGGGGAGTATCGTGCCTAGGGTCACACAGTGAGTTAGGGACAGAGCCAGGATTTGAAGTCAGGTCTCCCTTGCCCCTAGGTCTGTGATCTTTCGCTGGCTCCAGTGGCGCCCTGCATCCCTAGGAGACTCCATCTCACCCACTCTCCCTCGCGTTTGTTCTAGGTCACCAAGCTCTACAAGGGCAGCCAGATGTGAGCCATATTCCACTCCTGCCTGGTCACCGACTTGATGTAGGTTGAGGAGATTGGAAGCAGTGGCTGAGCAGGTGGCTGATGACTCTGAGCTCAAGTGACACATCCTTGATCTGAATGTCACTGACATGGTGCCCATTCTGCCCCACATCCCTGTCAGCTAATCCTACTATCTCCTTCCTTAGGTTTTCAGGAGATGAGAAAAGCATTCACATTTGGGGCCACCAACCTCCAGCATCCTCCTCCTCCTCCTCTTCTGGAAACTTTCAACAAATATCAGCAGTCTAACTGTGTTCTCCAGTAGTGGAGCCACTAAGCACATGGGGCAATTTAAATTTTTTATACACGTATTAGGATACGGTTCACATATTGTGTGTGGAGAGGAGTGTATTTTTTAGGTTTTTCTATATACAATATCTTCTCATCTGCAAAACAAATAGTTTTACCTCTTCCCTTCCAATCTGGGTTTCTTTTATTCCTTTTTCTTGCCTAATTGCCCTCATTAGAACCTCTAGTACCTGTGATTAACATACGAGATATGGGAAGACATCATTGTCTTGTCCCTGGTCTTAGGGGGAAATTTTCAGTCTTTCACCATTGAATATGGTGTTAGCCGTGGGTTTTTCATCGATGCTGTTTATAGGTTGAAAAAGTTTTCTTCTATTCCTAATTTGTTGAGTATTTACTTTTTTTGACATGAAGGGCATTGTATTTTGTCAAATTATTTTCTGTATATGTGGTTGAGATTGCGTGGTGTTGGCCCTTCTTCTATTAATATGGTGTATTACATAATCAAGTTTTCAGATATTAAGGCAACCCTTCAACTAGCGGTGAGAGATTAAGATGTTCTCAAGTCTTTCCCAGGCGTGCCACAGCCCTGAGCCCTTGTGTCCTTCTAGACGCCCAGAAATACACTGGAGCTTTTCAAAGGCCCCTGTGGACATCTCATTCTCCCAATTTTTCTTATAAGATTTGGCTCACCTCTTGCCCGCCTCAGCTGGTATCACTCTCTCAGGCAACTACAATAGAAAACAATTAGCCCTGATTCGTTTTAAGAAGTGGCCTGGGGACGGACTTTCCTCCCTGGGCAAGCTCTGAGTCAAGTAACTACAAGCCCTGAACATGGGGTTTTTTCAGGGAGCTGCCAGGCAGGTCAGCTAGTGACAGTTCGGTGGGGATGGGTCTTTTGAGAGCTCCAAATCCATTATGACTGCTGGGCTTCTGGATGTCTCAGCCACTATAGTTCTGAGAATGACAGTTTTCAAAGTTATGGAGGATATTGTGAGAGCAGGATGGGATAGTGCAAGTTATAGAGCCACAAAGTTGGCTCCCTTTATCAAGATTCCACCATGTTTCTTCACTAAACCATCCTCAGATTCTTACAAGCCGTTGATTAATTTCTAGACTTCTGAAAAGTTGATTTTGACCATTTTTACCAGTGTTCTCATTGTTTTTATGCATTTGCAGAAGTCATTACTCCAAAGTTTCAAAAATGTTCTCCCTGTGATTGTTTATTTATAAATTAATTACTTTAAATGAAATTATGTGAGAAATTCAGTTCCTCACTCACACACACTAGCCACATTTTAAGTGCTTGATAACAACATGGGGCTAATAATGAGTGTATATGGTATTGCAGACATATTTTTACCTTATTGCAGAAAGTTCTCTTGGACAGGACCCTGAAGCAGGGAATCTAGTATCAGGGTAGAATTCCAGACAACCTTGTTCATCCCTTGTGCCCTTCCAGCTCTGTCACCCACATTAACCACACTGGAGCAGACTCCCTGTGTATCTTGCCACCTTGGCACAGAGACTGGACAGAGTTGTCATCTATGAGGAATTCCTGTGGCTGACCCAGAATGGTACCCAGCTGCGGAACTTGACCCTGGACTGGAAGAGTATACTTGGGGATGATACGGCTCCCTGGTCATTGGGAAAGAAAGTGAAGCCTTTCCGGGGACTCTGGATGCCTGGGCCTTAGAGAGCATTGAACTTTCTCAGGCTGGCAGGAGGTGGCGTAGTCCCCTAGTCTTTGCCCACCATTGAGAGAGAGAAAAGGAAACCAGTGTAATATAGGAGGCCCTCACCTTCTCCTAGACAACTCTGTGACCTAAGGCTAGTCACCTCCCCTCTCTGGACTTTTGTTTCCTTATCTCTGCACTGACAGCAACTGGGCCAGATCATCAGTGAGGGCCTCCAGCTGTGTGTGAAGCAGACTCACTGGTTTGGGGGTGGATGTAGTTTCTGATCCACAGGCTATAGTTTGCCAAGTCCCGCTCTAGGTGATCACCAATGCGCTAGAACTTTCTGCAGTGGTAGAATGTTCTATATCTGTGCTGTCCAGTGCACAGCCGCATGTGGCTGTTGAGTACTCAAAGGATGGTGTTGTGACTGGTCTTTATTGTTACTGATTTTTAATGTTACTGAGGTACTAGAATTTTTATTTTATTTAACTAAAATTAACTTTAATTCAAAAAGATACTTGTTGCTGCTCCATATCAGACAGTACACCTCTAAAAGGTTGTCTGGGTAGAGGTACAAGTAGGGGGACCTGCACCCCTCCCCCCATGCCCACTGGGTGCTGTGTGTCCTACGCTCCTCGAGTTTATCTTGTAGCTGGGAATAACAAGAATAGAGAATTGAAACTTATCAATTATTTGATGTGAACAAACTCATACTTGCAGGCGGAAATCAGGGAAGACTTCTTGCAGAAAATTACATTGTAGGTTAATCCTAGAAAATGAATGTTAAGCAAATAGATAAAGGAGAAGGGGATGATGTGTTTCTAGGCACGGAAGAACACTTTTGAGTTGTATTTTACAAATTTAGAGAGATCCCATAGGCTTGCCAACTGTGATGACCCAGTCTGCCCCCGGCTGTCATAAGAAAGTGCAGCCCAAATTCAGTCCTCTGTGCCCAGAGGTATAAATTTGGTTTAATTTATTACACTTTTGTTCTGTGATAATGGTCTTGTATTTTATAGCAAAGTATGCTCACTTTTTAGCGATGGAAACTAAAATGGTGTGAAACATCATGATGTCTACTTGACTTTAATATTTCATTGAAAACATGGGATGAATCAAGGGTGGCATGTGTTAATAATTTATACATTGATGCAATATGGTTTTAATTAGATGGAATATACATTGTTATATCTAGATGATGGATGTTTATGAGACTGTTCCCTTCATTTTTCTGTGTCTAAAAAGTTTTATTAAAAAGAGTGAAACACACTCACATGCATTCTCCATTTCATTCACTTCCAGAATATTCTCCCAACAAAGATGATGCCTTGACTGAGAAGCCAGGTAAACCTGCAGGAAGCCCCAGCCCATGGTAGGGGGCAAGTATCTTGATGCTGTGCCTCATCGAAGAGAACCATGCGCACAGGGTCTTGGATGATGTGGAAAGTTGACCAACCCTTGTCAAGGAGGGTTGAGGCACAGTGGGGTCAGCAGGAGCCCTGGGACGATGACAGGACATGGCTCATCCCACCACATGTCTCCCCAGACCTCCTCTTCTGGGCCCTCATCCTCATCTGCTTGGCGGGACTCCTGGTGCTCATCACAGGCCTGATCTGCTGTGTCTTGGTAAGAGATGACGTGTTGCTTGTCTTCTTACTATTGGGTTGTAAGAGCTCTTTATATATTATAAATACGTGTCCTTTTCTACATATACGTTTTGCAGATGTTTTCTCCCAGTCTGTGCATGGCTTGCCTTCTCCTTCTCCACATGAGTCATTGGGGAAATGTAAGGGATAGTCATCATGAGATTCCACCACAATTAAGAGTGGCTAAAATTAAAAAGACTGACTATAGGAAGTGTTGTTGAAGATGTCAAGTCACTGAAACTCCCATCGAGTGCTCGTGAAAAATAACTTGGATGAGTCTTTAAAAATTACATACGTCTACCCAGCCATTCCTCTCCTAGGAATCCATCCAAGTGAAATAAACACATATGTCTATCCACAGACTTGTACACACATGTTGATAACAACCTATTTATAGTAGATCAAAATGGAAAACAACCCAAATGTCCATCTAGTGATGAACGGATACAAAAAGTGTGGTATATCCCCACAGTGGGATAATATTCCACCATAAAGAGGAATGAATTACTTTTTTTTCTTTTTTAATTATTCTATTGAAATTATAAAGTGTTTTAACATTGTGTAATTTCAGGTGTTCATTATTATTTCTGAATTTCTGTATAGACTGCATCGTCCTTACCAGCGGTAGTCTAACTTTTATCCATCACCATGCATATGTGCCCCTATAACTCTTTCACTCAACATCCAGCCCCCTTCCCCTCTGGTAACCACTAATCTGTTCTCTTTATCCCTGGATATGTTTATCATCTACATATGAGTGAAATAATGCTATTTGTCTTTGTCTGGCTTATTTCGTTTATCATCATACCCTCAAGGTCCATCCAGGCTGTTGCAAACAGGACGATCTTGTCTTTTTTTTCTAACTGAGTAGTATTCCATTGTATATAATACATACCACATCTTCTTTATCTGTTCGTCTGTAGCAGGGTACTTGGATTGCTTCCATGTCTTGGTTATTGTGAATAATGCCGCAGTGAACACAGGGGTGCATAAATCTCTTTGAATTGTTGATTTCAGTTTCTTTGGATAAATACCCAGTAGTGGGATAGCTGGAAGGTATGGTATTTCTATTTTTAATTTTTTGAGAAATCTCCATACTGTTTTCCCTGGTGGCTACACCAGTTTGCATTCCCACCAGCAGTGTGTGAGGGTGACCTTTTCTCCTTATCCTTTCCAACATTTGTTCTTTTTTGTCTTGGGATTTATAGCCATTCTGACAGGTGTAAGGTGATCTCTCATTGTAGTTTTATTTGAATATCCCTAATAGTTAGTGATGCTATACATCTTTTCATGTGCCTGTTGGGCTTCTGTATATCTTCTTTGGAAAAATGTCTGTTCATATCCTCTGCCCATTTTTAGATTGGATTATCTGTTTTTTTGTTGTTGGGTTGTATGAGTTGTTTATATATTTTGGAGATTAACACCTTGTCAGATATATGATTTGCAAATATTTTCTCCCAGTTGGTGGGTTGTCTTTTCGTTTTTTTTTGTGAGGAAGATCAGCCTTGAGCTAACATCTGTGCTAATCCTTCTGTTTTTTTCTGAGGAAGACCGGCTCTCAGCTAACATCTATTGCCAATTCTCGTCCTTTTATTTTTTCCCCAAAGTCCCAGTTGATAGTTGTATGTCATAGTTGCAGATCCTTGTAGTTGATATATGTGGGACACGGCCTCAGCATGGCCGGACAAGCGGGGCATCTGTGCACGTCCGGGATCCGAACATGTGCTGCCAGTAGAGGTTCACGTGCACTTAACCACTAAGCCACGGGGCCGGCCCTGTCTTTTCATTTTGTTCATCGTTTCCTTTGCCTTGCAGAAGTCTTTTAGTCTCATGTAGTCCCATTTGTATATTTTTTCTTTTCTTTCCCTTGCCTGAGTAGACATGGTATTGGAAATGATACTGCTAAGACCGATGTCAAAGACTGCACTGCGTATATTTTCTTCTAGGAGTTTTATGGTTTCAAGCGTTAGAGTCAAGTCTTTTATCCATTTCGAGTTAATTTTTGTGTATGGTGGAAGATAATGATCTACTTTCATTCATTTGCATGTGGCTGTCCAGTTTTCCCAACACCATTTATTGAAGAGACATTCCTTTCTCCATTGTACGATCTTGGCTCCTTTGTCAGAGATTAACTGACCACAGATGTGTGATTTTCTTTCTGGGCTTTCTGTTCTGTTCCATTGATCTATGAGTCTGCTTTTGTGCCAGTACCATGCCATTTTCATTACTATAGCTGTGTAATATATTTTCAAGTTAGGATTGTGATGCCTCCTGCTTTGTTCTTTCTTCTCAGGATTGCTTTGCCTGTTCAAGGTCTTTTGTTATTCTGTATACATTTTAGGATTCTGTGTTCTATTTCTATGAAGAATGTCATTGGGATTCTGATTGGGATTGCATTGAATCTGTAGATTACTTTAGGTAATATGGACATTTTAACTGTGTTTATTCTTCCAATCCATGTGCAAGGAATATCTTCCCATTACTTCAGGTCATCATTGATTTCTTTCAATAAAGTCTTATAGTTTTCATTGTATAGGTCTTTAACCTCTTTGGTTAAATTTATCCCTAGACACTTTTTTCTTTTTGTTGCAATTGTAAATGGGATTGTATTCTTCAGTTCTCTTTCTCTTAGTTCATTATTAGAGTACAGAAATGCAACTGATTTTTGTAAGTTGATTTTGTACACTGCAACTTTGCTGTAGTTGTTGATTATTTCTAATAGTTTTCTGACGGATTCTTTAGGGTTTTCTATATTTACAATCATGTCATCTGCAAACAGCAAGAGTTTCATTTCTTCCTTTCCAATTTGGATTCCTTTTATTTCTTTTTCCAGCCTAATTGCTCTGGCCAAAACCTCCAGTACTATGTTGAATGGGAGTGGCGAGAGTGGGCACCTTTGTCTTCTTCCTGTTCTCAAAGGAATGGCTTTAAGTATTTCACCATTAAGTATGATGTTGGCTGTGGGTTTGTGATATATGGCCTTTATTGTGTTGAGGTACGTTCCTTCTATACCCATTTCATTGAGAGTTTTTATCATAAATGGATGTTGGTTCTTGTCAAATCCTTTCTCTGCATCTGTGGAGAAGATCATGTGATTTTTATTCCTCATTTTGTTAATGTGGTGTATCACATTGATTCATTTGCAGATGTTGAACCATCCCTGCAACCTTGGTGTAAATTCCACTTGATCATGGTATATGATCCTTTTAATATATTGCTGTGTTCGATTTGTTGATATTTAGTTGAGGATTTTTGCATATGTGTTCATCAACGATATTGGCCTGTAATGTTCCTTCTTTGTGCTATCCTTGCCTGCTTTTGCTGTCAGGGTGATGTTGGCCTCATAGAATGAATTAGGAAGTGTTCCATCTTCTTCAACTGTTTGGAATAGTTTGAGAAGCATAGGTATTAAATCTTGTTTGAATATTTGGTAGAATTCTCCAGAGAAGACATCTGGTCCTGGACTTTTGTTATTTGGGAGGTTTTTGATAACAATTTCGTTCTCTTTACATGAGATTGGTCTGTTCATTTTCTCTATTTCTTCTTGATTCAGTTTTGGCAGGTTGTGTGAATCTAAGAATTTATCTGTTTCTTTTAGGTTATCCAATTTGGTGGCATATAAGTTGTTCAGTGTATTCTCTTATTGTCCTTTGGATTTCTGTGTTATCTGTTGTAATTTCTCCTCTTTCATTTCTAATTTTATGTCTTTGAGCCTTCTCTCTTTTTTTCTTAGTGAGTCTGGCTAAGGGTCTGTCAATTTTGTTTCAGTCTTCTCAAAGAACCAGCTCTTTGTTTCATTGATCCTTTCTACTGTTTTTTTAATCTCTATTTCATTTATTTCTGCTCTAATTTTTATTATTCCCCTCATTCTGCTGACTTTGGGCTTCATTTGTTCTTCATTTTATGGTTCTCTTAGGTGTAGTTTAAGGTTACTTATTTGGTATTTTTCTTGTTTGTTGAGCTGTGCTTGTACTGCTATGAATTTCCTACTTAGAACTGCTTTTGCTGCATCCCGTAAGAGTTGTTTTGTTGTCTTTTCGTTTGTCTTCAGGTATTTTTTGATTTCTCCTTTGATTTGTTCATTGATCTAATGGTTCTTCAGTCGTGTGTTCTTTAGTCTCCACATATATGTGACTTCCCCATCTTTCTTCTTGTCGTTGATTTCAATTGTCAAAGCATTGTGGTCAGAAAAGAAGCTTGATATGATTTCAATCTTAAATTTATTCAGGCTTGCCTTGTTTCACAACATATGGTCTATCTTTGAGAATGTTCCATGTACACTTAAGAAGAATGTGTATTCTGCTGTTTTGGGAGGGTATGCTCTATGTATATCGATTAAGTTCATCTGATCATATGTTTCATTTAATTCCACTATTGACTTGTTGCCTTTCTCTGCATGATCTATCCATGGATGTAAGTGGGGTGTTCAGGTACCCTGCTGTTATTTTGTTGCCGTTAATTTCTCACTTTGGGTCTATTAAGGGTTGTTTTATATTCTTTTGTGCTGGTGTGTTAGGTGCATATATTTTTATAAGTGTTATGTCCTCTTGGTGGAAAGTCCCCTTTATCATTATATTCTCCCCCTCTTTGTCTCTCATAGTCTTTTTATCTTGAAGTTTGCTTTGTCTGATATAACTATGGCAACACCTACTATCTGTTATTTGCCATTTGATTGGAGTATTTTCTCCCATCTCTTCATTCTAAGCCTGTTTGTTTTTAGAGCTGAGATGTGTTTCCTGGAGGCAGCATATTGTTGGATCTTGTTTTCTAATCCACCCCACGACTTTGTGTCTGTTGATTGGAGAATTCAATCGATATACATTTAGAGTGATTATTGATACTTGAGGGCTTAATCCCACCTAATCTATATTTTCATTGTTTCTCTTCCATTGTGTTTCTGACTACCATTTCACTTTGGGAGTTTTCATGGAGGTTGTCTCTTTTTTTATGATCTATGGCTCTGTTCTGATTTTTTGTTTGCTGGTTACTGTGAGGTTTGTATGAAGAACTCATAGATGAGATAGTCTATCTTCTGATAGCGTCTTATCTCCATTAGTCTAAGCAGGTTCCATCCCTTTCCTCTTCTCCTTATGAGTTATTGTTGTACAAGTTATTCACTTTTGTGTTGTGAGTTTGAGACTAAGTTGAAGTGTTTATAGTTACTTTTGATGCTTTCCTTCCCTTCTTCTTTTTAATTATAATTATTTGCTACCTTGTTGTGAAACAAAGATGTAGCTTTCTGATTTTGTCTGTTTATTTATCTCTTTGCTCAAAGCTTTGTAGACATTTGCCTTTTTTTTATTTCGGGTATAAGGACGTTCTTGATCACTGCTTGTATGGGAGATCTAGTGGCGTTGAACTCCCTCAGCCTTTGTTTATCTGGGAAAACTTTTATTTCTCCATTGTATCATAAGGATCATTTCACTGGATAGAGTATTCTTGGCTGAAAGTTTTTGCCTTTCAGTGTTTTTAATATATCATTCCATTCTTTCCTTGCCTGTAAAGTTTCTGCCAAGAAATATGCTGAAAGCCTGATAGGTGTTCCTTTGTAGGTTATTTTCTTCTCTCTTGATCCCCTTAATATTTTTTCTTTGTCATTGGCTTTTGCCAATTTTACTATTTTATGCCTTGGAGAAGGTCTTTTAGCGTTGATGTTATTAGTTGCTCTGTTGGCTTCATGTATTTGTAAGTCCGGTTCTTCCTCAGGTTTGGGAAGTTCTCAGCTATTATTTCTTTGAATAAGCTCTCTGCTCCTTTCTGCCTCTCTTCTCCAACTGGAATACGTATAATTCTTATGTCGCTTTTATAATTGAGTCGTATATTTCTACAAGAATTCTTTCCTTTTTTAAAAATCAGAGTTCTCTCTCCTCGTCCACTGGAAGCATTTCTATATTTCTATCCTCTAAATCACTAATTCTTTCATCCATAATATCAGCTATATTTTTTAAGGAATCTAGATTCTTTTTTATCTCATTAATTATGTTCTTCATATCCAGATTTTCTGCTGGCTTTTTTTAATAGCTTCAGTCTCTTTGATGAAGCATTCCTTTTCCTCATTAATTTTATTCCTGAGTTCATCGAACTCTCTGAACATTCTTGTAACTTGGTGAGTTTCTTTATGACAGTTATTTTGAACTCTGTCATTTAGTTTGTAAATTTCTGTGACTTTAAGTTTCGTTTCTGGAGATTTGTCATTTCCTTCTGCCCTGAATTGTTACTGTAGTTTCTTATGGTGTTTGATGTACTAATCTTTTCCCTGTGTATTTGTGGTAGTATCAGGTCGCAGATTCCACCTGCTACCGCTGTGGGGAAACATGAGCTGTGTTTCTGATCCCACCTCATATGCTGGAAGTTGTGTGGGTACAGTGGGTGTTTCGACTAGCTGGGAAAGCATTCCCACTGGGCTCAGAGCTGCCACCACATGGAGGCACCTTCACAGTTGTGAGACCGCAGCACTACTATGGGTATTTGTGCCACCTGGGAAAGAATTTGCATGTGCCTGTGTATCTGCTGCTGCCTTTTCTTATGCTCATGCCAGCCTCTGTGTTTGGTGGGTGGGGCTTCTTCATGGGTTCTGAGCATTGGCCAATCATTGGGACTGCAGTGGCACGGTGCACTTTCCAACCATCCAGGAAAGAATTCATGTGCGGGTCCAGGGCTCCTGCCAACCCCTCACAGAGTTGCACCAAGGTGCATTCCTACTTTTGGGGATGCAGCATTACTATTGGCTCTCACACCAACATTGGAAGTCCTCGGGTGTGTGCACAGTGCTGCCAGGGAATTGTTGGGGATAGGAATGAATTCATAGTACATGCAATGACAAACATAAATGTCAAAATATTTATGCTGAGTGAAAGAAGCCAGTAAAAAATGAGTACATAGTATATGATCCCATTTATAAACATTTTAGTAAAATCTATAGGGACATATACCAGATCACTTGTTGCCTGTAAATGAGAATGTGTTTGCAAACGGCAGGGAAGGAGGAATTAAAATGAGCATGAGGAAATTTGGGGAAGATAGCGTTTCTTTTCTTGATTGTGGTGATGGTTCAATAAGTTTTAATCAAAATGTATCAAATTGTTCACTTTAAATGATTGGAGTTTTCTGTATGTCATTAATACTTCAATTAAGCTAGAACATGTAGGGGAAAGAGAGGGAGAGAGAGCCGAACGAGGGAAAAGGGAAGGAAAAGAAGGACTGAGGGTGAAAATTAAGTGGACAAAAGGAAGAGGGAGACATAGAAGGCATGGGGTCTCTGTGGCTTTGGCGTCTCCTTCCTCTGGAGTCTCCCATACTGGGCAACTGACTGGACCATTCTGATGCGCACTCCTCACCTCACAAGTCACTGTCTGCCAGCAGAAGAAGGAGGCCGACTATGAGGTCCAGTGAAGACGCCTGGGCTATTATCTGTCTCATGGCGACCTACAGAAGCTGTGATGAATAGATATGACTAGATCTGAGGTCCCTTTTTCCCAGCTGGGGTCCAGAGGAGCTTGACTGGAACAGAAAGAAACCACATTGGACGGACACAGGCTCCTAGCCTTTCTAGACTTGGCCCCTGACTGGCTCACAGGGGACTAAGCTGAAAGGTTTCACCTTCCTTAAGTCCTGAAAGGGACTTCAACTTCTGTCCTGTGGTGTCACACCAGTTCATCCCTCAGGGACACCAGAATTGGTGAAATCAGCACAGACGTTGCCATCATGTAAAATCGAATCTCCACTTCGGTACAAGGTTTCCCTTCTTAGGAAACTTTGGAACATCCCTCTCCTTGACTCTCTGCAGCCATCTCACCTCTCTCGTTTCCTCCATATTTGTCCCCCACTGAAGCCCTGGCAGTCTCAGGTTCCCCTTTTCTGCTTCATTCTCTGAAGCTCAGATTCACCAGGACTTCCAGATCAATCTCCCTCGATGGCTCCTCTCCCCACTCATGGGCCCTCCATGACTGGAAACAGGCCAAGATGGGAGGAGTGGGTGAGACATGACTCTGCAGTCACCTTGGGCCTTGGGAGCTGAAATGACTAGGTGTCTGGGAAGCCTGAATCCCAGAGAAACACCAAGGCTCTGGGAAGAGAGTATCTGTTCTGGATGTAAAAGGGAATAAAACTCGGGGGGAGAAATCTGAGGGAAAAGAAAGAGTCTTTTTTCATCTTTCTCTGTATAGAATCCAACTAGCCTCACATCAGAGGCTCCCCAACAAGCAGCCCAGAGCATCCCAAGCATGAGGCAGGCTGAACTGTTCTGCCGTGGGTCTGTGGGAACAGACTACATTATCTGTACACACTGTGCAGACGACTACAGCTGAAGATACCCAGGGGCTGAGAATTACATTCACAGTCATGACACTCTCTCAGACTTTTTGTGTATGAGCTTCACATTCTCAATCTGAAGCAGTAATTCTCCGAGAATGCACACTATGAATATTCTAATGATTAAAATATTAATATATTATTATTATACAGTGCATACATTATACCTTATATATTGTACATTATAATTATAAATTAATGTATAATTATTATTATACATTAATATATTATTATATATTGGTTATTATAATATCATTATAATGATTGATAATAGTTATCATTATTGACTAATTTCTTCTAAGAAACATGACTGGAAAGCTCTGTATATATTATCTCAGTTACAGTCACAATTTTAGGGATTTATTCCCATTTTAAGCTAAAGATATGGATGCTCAGAAATATTAAATAACTTGACAGAGAAGGAAAAAAATTACTACAAAGCTAAATTAAACACCTATTCAAACTATGTGTCAAAGAAAGAAAGACATTTTCTGACTTACAAACAGACTCAAATTTGACCTCCCACAGGCCTGCAGTGAAAGAACGGGTAAAGAATGTACATCAGGAAGAAGAAATGTGAACCCAGGAAAACATAACAGGAGTCATGAGGAAAGGAAAAAACCGTCTGTCTAATTTAGTATTAGTTTTAAAACAAGACATTAAAAACACATTCGAACCAAAATTCCAGATGATTACAACATGGAAGATTAGAGGAGAGAAAATTTAGCTAAAAGATAACTCATTTTTTAGTGAAGATATAAATACTAAAATACTCTATCATTGTTTAACACGTTGCTCTCAGAAACTGATAAATCTGTGGGACAAAAGTAAGTAATGATAGAGAGGATTTGAAGAGTGCAACATACTGGATCAGGTAAATAGACAAATCCCAACACACTGGCTTATTGTGAGACTTGTGATGATGAAAACAGTCGTTCTCCTGTGAGCATGATACCACAATGGCATATCAATTTTCATGAATAAAATTTCCAACACATATAAATCTAAAAAAAGGGACAATCCAGTATTTCATTATATGCAACTGTGATTCCACATGCAACAAATACAAGAAAAATAGAGACCCAGAAGTAGGTGTCTTTTTTGAGAAGACAGATATAACAGCTCTTTAGTGAAATATTATGTTGGAATCTATTGCAATATTACACAAAAAGGACAATCCATTTGGACTAGGTATGTTTTCTCTGTGACTGTGAGGGCAAAACTCTAATGAATCCCCTGATTGTGATAACTCTTGGTCTTAAAATACAAATAGATAACACTCAGTAAATGAAAATGAGAGAACAAAATGAGAAGGAAAGATCTCCTTCTCTCCTCACCTGAAACCCAATCTCTCACTTCAGAAGGATCACTGTCTGTATCTTCTCTGTCATGCAAAGGAGTCAAAGAAAAGAAAATTATTAGTATATATTAAAGTTTCAAGAGCTCAAAGCAAGAAAACATCAGGACCCTTGCGGAGGCATTAATGTAGTGTGAGCACCACGTCATCTGCGCCGCCTTCTGTTTTCTTCATTGTGTTTGTCGGGATGTCCTTCTTGGCCCCTCACTCTCCCTGCCTCGCTAGCGAGTCTGTCTGCATCAGTGCTACCACCAGTCTGTCTCTTGCCGTCTTCACTTTCCCTTCCTGTTTCCTGATATCTTCCTCAGTCACCAGAATACGTTTGCAAAGGAGCTGTGGGATGTACAGGCCAGCTCCTGGGATCATCTCTGCCGAATCTGAAGACCAGGCAGGGCTGGGCATGGGACTGGAGTTCAGAACACCTGCGAGCTCACCTGGCAGGGATACACCTGTGCTACTGGGTGTAAGGTTGGGCAGGGCTTTGGCAAGGTCCAAAGCACTTAACAGTTCTCCTGTACTCTGCAGGCCTGGAGACATTGCAGTCTCTTATTCCAGCAGAGTTGTTGGGGCTGATACAAGGTTTCCTCCATTTGCTGACATCTGACCTCATTGCCAGGATAGGATGTGATTCTAGTAACTGGCCTCTTGAATATGTAACTGGACATTCTCAAAGGGATGGAGATGCTCAAACCAGGCTTTGGTTTAGATTGCTTTCCACAATCATTTCACTTCCTCTGTGATGATTGGACCATCATACTTCTTTTCCTCTTACCCTATAAAAATAAATTGTGAAAGTGGATCAGAGTTGTAAATGAAGCCTGCTTTCCAAGGACAATTATGTCAGATGCCTTGTACTTCTACTCTACCTCTCTCCCTGTGGGGATTAATCTGACCTGTGTCCTGGGACATCATCAAAGAGATTTGGGTCAAGAAAAGAAACCACGAGGTCAAAACTCAGGACTACGGCAGGTCATTTCTCCCCCCCCCCCATGTTGTTAGACACTTATGTGTATGACTTTATTCTCTTTTTGTCCTTGTCACTCTCAACAACAAAATCCTTGGAGCTCCCTGTCAGGACACACGGTCACCAGTCTTTTTCTAAATCCCAAATCATACCATTCTTCTATACTATATGACTATTCATTTGATTAACCCATTGACCAGTTGGTGTTCATAGCTCCATTAGAGCTTACTTAAATCAGTAGTGAAATTATCATCCACCCCACTCCTAGTGACTCTTATTTGAAAACTGTGAACATTAAATCTCAGTGCAGAGAATGTATGTCTGAAAAAACTCAACTTACAAATGGAGATTGTACTGTAAGCGGGAAGTACACATTGGATTTATGAAACTCAGGAAAAAAATGTAAACTCTCATTATTAAGTTTTGTGTAGACTGTACCCACATTGATAATATCTTGGTTATAGTGGGTTAAAGTATACTATTAAAATTAGTTTCACCTGTTTGTTTTCATTTTTTAAAATGTGACTACTAAAAAATATTTAAATTCCATAATATAGAGTGCTTAATGTTACTATTGGACAGTGCTGCTGAAACCATCAGTGAAAAGAAAGTTCAGAGAAAGTGATTAGGGAAATTTTTTCCCTAGAAAAGGAGTCTACACTGGCCCACACTGCCAGATGCAGCAAAAAGTCTCATACACCCCCCCACACACACGCGCACACACACACACACTGACAGAATGAAACAAACCTCTTCCTAGAGTCCCACCACTTCTCACATGATATGAGGTTGCACTCTTACTTAGTCCGAAGTGGACTAATCTCAAGAAAGAAGGCAGAAGTCTAGGTAAATTACCAGTTAGAAAGATCTAAAACCAGAGACTAAAGCTCAAGATAAGTGGTGAATTTCCTGTCGTGGCTTCTGTTATTAATTCAATATGTTAGGGAGACTTTTCCAAGGAGGGTTGTTTTAAAACTCACTTTTTCTTTACTATGTAAAAATAGACAGGCTATGTAAAGAAAAATTACTCAGCCAATCAATAAAAGGAGATGATAGAACACGAATACCCTTATTATAATTCACTACTGGATTAGAGAGTCAGGGAACAGCTGACATTGGGTTAATTTGGCCTTAATTAGGCTGATTCTGATTTCATGACCGTCCTATTGATTGTATTATGCTAGAACCTAAGAAACTTCCCAGCCCCGCTACTATTTAACCACCAAGGCCCACCAACCAGACCATTCCATGCTGACACATCCCCTGCCTCCATCCCTTCTGATAACACCTGGAGGATTTTGCCCAAATCCCCCTTTGTCACTGCGCTTTTCTACCTGACCAAGGGCCAGGGAATCATTTTCTCCAAGGCTCAGGCTCTGCGTGTGCCCAGCTCTGGGGATGGCACTTCTCCCTCTAGTGAAGACAAGGATCAGAGCGCAGACCCTGTGAGCTGCAGCAATTGGACAAAGACTGAGGTTTGCTGACAGAAAAAACCTTTAGTGGGCACGGTTACCAGGGTCCAAGAAACCCCAGTCATTCCTCCAGGGAGTGTGATGCAGGACAGAGCAGGAATGTCTGTGTGTGGTTCGGCTTGGGAATGCCTGTAGGGTGACATAGGTGACATTGGTAATGCATTCGCCAATGTTGTTCACTCATTTATTCATTGTGTGTCATGGAGTGCTTTCTACATACTTCCAGGCAACAGTCTCACCCTCTGGGGCTCACAGGCAGTGTCAGAAGAATTTCTAAATTTTATTACTAATATATAGGTACAGCACTGTTAATACACTAGGTGTTTCAAGCATTTTTCAAACATTAACTCCTTTTATACTCTCCATAAACCTACAAAATAGGTATGCTGATCATTATTGCCAACTGAGAGATGAAGAAACTGAGGCACCAATCAGGTAAATAACTCAGTCAATACAAATATCTAATAAGGGACTGAGATGGAATTTGGTCGTGAGGTGTTAGCTCCATAGTCTCTGCTCTTAACCATGATATTTACTCTCTAAAGACTTCATATCATGAAAAAATTTGATCAGTTATCCATTTTCTTGGTGCATTGATTAGCCACACTATTTTATCTGTGTCTGAAAAATAGACTACGTGCATAGAAACTACTGCACATACACACTCAAATTACATCTACCTATGTCCCCAGTCCCTGAAAATTAATAAAGAGAACATTTCAGAATGTTTCTTGCCCAGGTTGGGAGGACTGTGAGGAAATCTCAGTGTTACTGTAAGAAGCTGAGAACAGGCTGGGAGTGGGTCTCACGGGAAAGGTGTCCTCAAGAGTCACGATTGAATGACAACATTGATGGGAGGGTCTCAGCAGTGACTGAATTCAGGATCTGGTTGTGTTTTAACCTGGTGCTTATCTTCTGGATGTGGGTTTATGGTGATGCAGCACAGGGAGAGTGGAGGGTTCACTGTGTTCTTGGGGAAACCAGACCCATGAAAGAGAGGGAATGATGATTTCCTTAAACAATGGACTCGTGGTGGGAAAAATTTGGCCTGGAAGAGACAGTCGTGTGCCTGCTATAACCAGAAGGAGTTGCCTCTGCTTCAGCGAAAGCAGACAGCCCTTCCTCATGCACTCATTTTATCTCAATGGGAAGAAGGAGGAGGAAATCATGTAATGCTCTTCTGGATGTGAGATCTGTGATGGTAGAGACTGTGCTAGGAGGTTCTGAAAGGCCACTCTTAGGCATTTCATACCTTTGCTGTGACCAGAATGACAAGTGTAAGCACCCCTGTGTATGTCTGGGTACAGTTAGTGTGTCAAGGAGAAGGCTCCCTGGTGCAGAGACTCACAGGAAGAAGCGAGTTTGACTAGGGAAGGTCAGAAATGTGGCCAGTGTGACTGGAAGGAGCCTGAGAAGAGAGAGTGAGGAGAGAGAGGAGGGTGATCAGGCTGGATCCTGGGACATGGTAGACTGTTACTTTCTGTTCGTCTGTGACAACATTACTCCAAAACCTACCACCTATACAGTATAAATATATAACATCTCATAATTTCTGTGAGCCAAGCATCTGGCATGGTTAGCTGGGTGCCTCTGCCTCAAAGTCTCTGTGAAGCATGGTTGTGGTCTCAACAGGGCTCAAATGGGGGAGGATTTCCACCCAAGATCACTCACATGGGTTTTGTCAGGATCAATTTGGACTGAGAGTCTGAGCTCCTGTCTGTCTGTTGGCTGGACACTCCCTCAGTTCTCTTCTATGGAGCCTATACATAGTGCAACTGAAAACATCAGCACTTCCTCTCCCAGTTCTGGTGTTTTGATAGAGAATGAGAGGGAGAGTAAGAGCGAGAGAGAGAGAGAGAGAGAGAGAGAGAGAGAGAGATGGAAACAGAAGGAGGGAGGTAAGTAGGGAACCCAAGTAAGCCAGTAAGCAGGAAGTGACAGACGTTTTGCAATTAAAACTTGGAAGAGACGTCCCATCACCTTGGCTGTGTTCTGTTGTTCAGAAGCCAGATACTGACCACTTAGTGGTGACACAAGGATGTGCACTCCAGGAGGCAGAGAACATTGGGAACATTGTGGAGGCTCCCAGCACATAGGCAAACATGAGCCACTTGGGACTGATTCTGAGTAAAACAGGGGACCGTGGAAGGGTTAATACCAGTGAATCACAATGTCTGAATTTCCTCTAATTTCAACCCCTTCAGGATGCAGACTTGAAAATGAGGCTCAGAGCGGCAGTGACTTACCAAATTTCACACATCTGGGACTTAGAGAAGTTCTGACTGGTATTCTATGTGATGTCCTACTCCTTGTACTTCCTCCATCTCTAAGTGTATGCATTAGACCCATGTGACACCAGCCCACAGGTGTTGTACGTATTATTACATATACACCTGATGAGGGCCCTAGGAAGCTGTTTTTAGCCCAATCCTCATTGTGCAGCTTGGGAGAGTGGGGAGATCTTGAGAGGCACAGCAGCTTTTCCAGGACACATAACTGGTAGGAAAAAAGAGGTCTGACCTCAGCTCTGTCTCCTCAAAGCTGGGGCCTAGATCCACTCCCAAGGAGCTGTGGGGAGGGTGGTTATGGGTATTTGTATACAGTGATGGAGATGACATGGGCAAGGAGGGAGAGCAGCCAACAGCCTAGCGGGGACTTTGAGTGGGTCTGATTGAAGGGTGGGGCCAAGTAATAGAACCTTGAAGATGTGACCTCACTTCCTTGGTGACAGCACCCAACAGAACTTAGAACTTTGGTTACCAGGCACCAACATTGTAATCACAGCCTCCTGTCCAGTTCATTTGAGTGGAGACACTCGACACAGCAGGATGTTCTCGTGTTGTCCCGTGACTTTCTGAGGCTCTGGCCCCCGGAAAGCCAAGGAAGAGAGCATGTTAAGTCGCTTTAGACATTGGCTCAGCCCTCACTGCGAATGTGTGTGGCCTTTTGGCAGGAGGAACCATGAGGTAACAGTGTAGGCCAGGGCAGACCACTCTAGGTCAGGCCAGAACTGTGATCCCAAAAGGACAGCCCCACACCCATTGACCCTCATTGTGTGTGTGTGTGTGGGAGGTGGAGTTAGGGAAGCTGGGGATGAGGAGGACCCAGTCTGGGCAGGAGCAGGAAGTTAGATGGTGGGAGTCTGGCAGTGTGTCATGTTCATACTCAAGATCTTGGCTGCAGGAGAGGAAGATAAACGTTGGGGACCAAGCTCCTCTATCCGCATGTGAATGCCGGGCCCTCAAGCTGTTCTCGCATTCCTTCCCTCGTGGAGTCTATGCAAATTCCCCTCTGTGCCTGATCTGAAGTGGAGTTTCCCACTGTGGCAAAGTCCAGGCAGGCCCCTGATCCCTCCTGGCCTGACTGCTGAGCACTGTCACTGCAGAGTTGCACCCAGGAGATGGTCGAGGAGCTGGTGGATGCTTTCCAGTTTGCCATGTCCCTGGAGTGAACACAGGTGCACCAGTCCATCAATGACCAGGGCTGCTCTGAGGTGAGTGTGACTGCAGAGGGGTCTTCACACCCAGGACCCTGAGATGATCAAGGCAGTAGTAGAATCCAGACTCAAATATGAGATTCCCCTGGGACCCACTGCCCCAGAATTTTCTCGCTACAGTGCCCCACAGTCCCACTCCCAAAGGAATCTTGACCTCCACTGCTCCCCAGAAGCTACACAGGAGTGTAGAGTGACACGTCATTCCTCCTGGTGGTTCACCATGATGGCACTGACTGTATGTTCCTCCTCCTTTCCCCCAGTGTGAGGATGAGTCCACTGTGAATTTAAAAGAGGACTGCAGGATGTGTGGCCTCCAGGCAGGCATGATGGAGAAACTGACAGATTCCATTGCACCAGCTTTCCTGAGTAACAACATCTCCAGGTTCACCACCTTCATGGTCAACTACTCTGCCTCAGACACATCCCACCGGGTCCTAGACCAGCTGTTTACTAGGTGAGTAGCCACTCACCCCTCAGCACAGTGGTGACTCTGCCCACTGCCAGCTGTGTACCTTGGGCAAATCCCCACATCTCCCTGATACTCAGTTTGTTCTTCTGAAAAGTTGGGGGGGAGGATAAATTTCATGGTGATCTTGTAGGGACTAATGGGATCAGCCATGGCAGGGGCTTGCCTGGTGCTTGGACCTGCAGAGAGGGCTGTGGACATACTGTGGTTGTCCCCCAGAAGCCCCCGTCTGGGTCGGTCCCTCAGATGTGGTCAGGGGCAGTCCCTCCCTCGGTGCCTCTCCCGGAGCATCCAAGGGGAGGCTCGGCGCCAGCCCCACCCCACTCGCCACTGCCACGACCATCGTCCTCCCTCAAGAGGCCTGGGAAGGACAGGGACCCAGGTGTGGGAGGCAGCTAGATCTCAGGTCTGGCACACCACTTGACAGGCTGATTCTCCTCTGACGGGGGCCCAACACAAGCCCCAGGAGACTTGGCAGCCGTCCCAAGGGCTGTGTCCTCCGGAACTCTTCCCCTTGGAAGGGGCCTGGCGCAGGTGCCAGGTTCGGCTGGTTGGCCAGCCTCCTTGGAATAAAGCAGGCAAGCTGAGCCAGGTTTGCAGTGCCCTGGGCGTGACACCTGTGACCTCAGGCAGAGGGCCTCCTGCGTGCCCTCCATGGCGGATTTCTCCCCGGACCCCTGGCCTGGGCACCAGGAAGGCCAGGCCTTCCCGACTCAAGGGAGGAGGCTGGCACCTGTCGCCGGAAGGGCTTGCCCAGTTTGGCCCTGGCTCCCTAGCCCTGTGGTGCCATCTGCCTCTCGCGGCCCTTCTGACTCCACAGAGCCTTTCCTACACCTGGCCTGGCTGCAGTCGCAAAGTGCAGGTGTGGGGTGAGGACGTGGCTTTGTCTTTCCAGGAAGAAATGAGCCCCTGGATGAAGCAGCTGGTCCAGGCAGAGCCTTGAGCTTGAAGCCCAATACGCCTGTGGCCATCAGGGCCCGAGCAATGCTTCCAAGGCAGGGAAGCGGCCTTCAACTGAGTGGGAGTGGGGGAGGGGAGGGAGACAACAGCTGAAGCCGAGTCCAGAAGGGCGGCGATGGAACAGCTGCAGCAGGGTGACGCCAGAGGTCCGCCCCCACCGGTCCGAGCCTGGAGGGAGGGCGGGGCCTTCATTGAGGACCCCCACAGCCAGCCCTAGGACCCGGCGTTCGTGCATGCACCCTTGACGTGTGTGGGGGTGTGGGGGTTTGAACCCAAGCCCGCAGGGCTCCCGGAGCGGCCAGAGAGAGAAGGGCCCATGGGGGAGGTAGGCGAGGTGGGCAGGGCGTGCCAAGTTCCTCTCCTCCGGTCCCCGAGCGGGAAAGAGAGAGAGAGAGAGGGAGAGAGAGAGAGATCCATGACCTCTGAGTCGCTGCCTCCACCGCTGGCTGGTGCCAACTCACACGCCATCCCACTTGCACCCACCACCCCCACGCCTGCCCCGGGGCCAGCCCCACCACAGAGAGGGCGGTTCCTGGTCACCTCCATGCCTTCCCTTCCAGACCTGACCCCATTGCAAGGGAAAATGTTCAGACAAGCCTTTAATTGTCCCTCTGCATGACAATCGTCTCCCTCCCTTCTCCCTTCCCACAGGCCCACCCACGACTTCCACCTTTGTCATTAGCTCAGGAGAGGATGCAAGATGAGAGTCTCTTCCATTGTGTGGAGAGACTCAGTTTCCCGGATTTCTCCCATGGACACATGTTCTTCAGCTGTGTCTGATTTGCACCATTGAACCTGTCTTGTTAATGATTTGGCCAGCCATGAGAACCTGAAGGGAAATGGTGGAGGGGCATTCTCTCTCTTCCCCCAACAACACCTATCTGGGTCAGTCCCTCAGACCTGGCCAGGGGCAGCCCATCCCTCTGCGCCCTCTCCTGGGGCATCCAAGTGCAGGCTCAGCGACCACCCCACCACTCTCGCCACTGCCAAGACCATCGTCCTCCCTTGGGATTCCTGGGGTGACAGGGACCTGGGTGTGGGAGGCTGCCTGATCTCTGGTCTGCCACACCGCTTGCAGGGCTGCTTCCTCTTCTGACGGGACCCAGCACATGCCCCAGGAGACTTGGCAGACGTCCCTAGGGCTATGTCCTTCATAACTTGTCCCCTCGGAAGGGGCCTTGCCCAGGTGCCAGGTTCGGCTGTTTTGCCAGACAGCTTTTGATAAAGCTGGCAAGCAGAGCCATGCTTGCAGTTGCCCTGGGCGTGACACCTGTGACCTCAGGCAGAGGGTCTCACGAGTGCCCTCCATCGCGGATTTCTCCCCAGAACCATGGCCAGGGCCCTAGGAAGGCCAAGCTTTCCTGACGCCAGAGAGGAGGCTGGGAACTGACCCCGGAAGGGCTTGCCCAGTTTGGCATAGGCTCCCAAATGCCTACGGGCTGCTGGCGCTGCACTTGCTGCTTTGCCATATGCCTGTCTCGGCCCTTTTGTCTCCACAGATCCTTTCCTCCACCTGGCTGCAGTCGCCAAGTCTAGGCGTGGGGTGAGGCCATGGCTTTGTCTTTCCAGAAAGAAATGAGCCCCAGGACAAAGCAACTGGCCTAGGAAGAACCTTGGGCTCGAACCCCAGTCTGACTGTGGCAACCCTGGGCAGACCCACCCTTCCAAGGAATTGATGTGGCCTGCAATCTGTGAGGTATTGTGGGAGGTGAGGGAGACAGCACCTGAAACCAAGTCAAGAAGGGTGGGGTTCCTTCAGCTGCAGCTGGTAGTCACCGAGGGATTCCCCAGCCGGTCAGATCCTGGTGGGAGGATGGGGCCCTCACTGAGGACCCCCGATGCCAGCCCTAGTCCCAGGTGGCCGAGCATGCACCCTTGGCGTGAGGGGGTTGAACCCAAGCCCACATGGTTCCGAGAGCTGCCAGAGAAAGAAGGGAACATGAAATAGGTAGGCGAGGTGGGTAGGGCGCCCCACCTTTCTCTCCTCAGGTCTCCGAGGGAGAGAAGAGAGAGAGAGACACAGAGAGAGTGAGAGAGAGAGAAAGAGAGATCCCTGACCTCTGAATCGCTGGCTCCACTGCTGGTACCAACTCACACGCCATCCCGCTTCCACCTACCACCCCCACACCCGCCCCTGGGCCAGCGCCACCACCACCACAGAGAGGCGGGTTGCTGGTCACCTCCATGCTGTCCCTTCTGGACCTGACCCCGGTGCAAGGGAAATGGTTCCGACAAGACATTACATGTCCCTCTGCATGACAGTTGTCTTCTTCCAGTCTTGACTTCCACATGCCCTCCCGCAACATCCTCCTTTCTCATAAGCTTAGGAGAGGATGCAAGATGAAAATCTCTGCCTTTGTGTGGAGAGACTCATTTTCCCGGGTTTCTGCCATGCACTCATATTCTTCAGTTGGGTATGATTTTTTCTTGCTAACCTGTCTTGTTAACTGTTTGGCAAGCCATAAGAAACTTAAGGGAAAGGGCGGAGTGGGATTCTCTCTCTGCCCCCGACTGCCTGGAGCTGGGTCAGTCCCTCAGACCTCTTCAGGGGCAGCCCATCCCCAGGCGCCCTCTCCTGGGACATCCCGGGGCAGGCTAGCCAGCAGCCCCACCCCACTCGCCACTGCCACAAGCATCGTCCTCCCTTGTGAGGCCTGGGCAGGAAAGGGACCCAGGTGTGGGAGGCCTCCTGATCTCACGTCTGGCACACCCGTTGCCAGGATGCTTCCTCCTCTGATGGGGCCCAGCACACGCCCCAGCAAACTTGGCAGCCATCCCCAGGGCTATGTCCTCTTGACCTTGTCCCCTCTGGAAGTGGCCTGGCCCAGGTAGGATGTTTAGCTGGTTGTCCCGCCTCCTTTGGAGAAAGCAGCTGAGCCGATCCAGCCATCCTGTTGCCCTCTGCCTGGCACATCTGCATTCAAACAGAAGGCGACACACGTGCCCTTCGTCATGCTTTTCTCCCCAGAGCCATTTCCTGGGGTTCTCTTAGTGTTACGTTAGTGTCATGTTTGGTTTCCAGTTACTGTCAGTTTTAGGGTTTGGTTTAGTTTTCGGGTTTGTGTTAGGTTTATATTTAGGTATATGTTTCTGGTTAGGGTTAAGTTTATGATTCTAGTTAGGGATAGGGTTATGATTCGCGTTAATGGTATGTTTTGAGTTTAGGTTAGTGTTAGGGTTAGGGTTGACGTTAGTGTTATGGTTGATTGCCAGGTTTGGGTTAGATTTCAGGTTACGGTTAGGGTTCAGTTAGCCTAGGGTTATCATCTGGTTAGTGTAAGTGTTAGGGTTTCTGTTACTATTGGGGTTAGGGTTATGGTTAGCATTAGGGTTATGGTTCTGTTTAGTGTTAGGGTTTGGGTTTGGTACAGATTTGTTTTACGTGTAGGGTTAGTTTTAGAGTTAAGGGTTAGGGTTAGTGTCAGTGGTCAGGTTCAGTTTAGCGTTGGGGTTAGTGTTAGGGTTCGAGTTAGATTTAGGGTTATGGTTAGGTGTAGTGTTAGTATTAGTTTTTGGGTTAATGTCAGGGTCAGGGCTTGGTTTTGATATCAGTTTAGGCTTAGGGTTCTGGTTGGGTTAGGCTTCGGGTTAGTGTTAGGGTTTGGGTTCGGGTTCTTGTTAGGGTTAGATTCAGGTTAGCGTTCGGGTTAGTGTTAGGATTTGGGTTAGGCTGAGGTTAGGGTTAGTATTCGGATTAGGGTTATTATTAGGTTTTGGGTTTGAAAAGTGCTGAGCTTTAACTTTAGGTTTCTTGTAAGGGTTAGGGTTAGGGTTTGGGCTAGGGTTAGGGTTAGGGTTAGGGTTGGGTTTGGGTTAGGGTTAGGGTTAGGTTTACGTTTTGGTTTCCGATTAGGGTTATGGTTAGCGTTATGGTTCAATTTATGTCTAGGATTAGGGTTAAGGTTAGGGTTAGCTTTGGGTTTGGATTAGGGTTAGGGTTAGCATTAGGGTTAGAAATGAGTTTAGAGTTCAGGTTATGGTTAGGCTTAGCAATAGGGTTCAGGATAGGGTAATGTTTAGTTTTAGTGTTAGGGCTAGTGTTTGAGTCAGGGTTAGGCTTAGGGTTCAGGTTCGTGTTCTGGTTAGGGTTAGGGTTAGAGTCGGGCTAAGATTAGGTTTAGGGTTAGGGTTACAGTTCAGGCTAGGATTGCTGATATGGTTAGGGTTAATTTTCATGTTAAGTTTAGGGTTAGGTTTACGGTCAGGGTTGTTTTGGGGTTAGGGCTATGGCTAGGGTTCAAGTTCATTTTCTGGTTAGGGTTAGGGTTATGTTTTGCTTTGTTGGGACGGTTAGGATTAGGGTTACTGTTAGGGTTATGTTAAGGTTTAGGGTGAGGTTAGTGTTTGGATTAGGATTAGAGTTAAGGTTTTGGTTCTCGATGCTGTTAGTGTTAGGGTTGGATTAGGCTTTGTGTTTGTGATAGCTTTAGGGTTAGGGTTAAGGTTCGGGTTAGAGTCTGGGTTAAGTTTTGGGTTCAGGTTATTGTTAGAGTTCGGGTTAGCTTTAGGCCTAGGGTTAGGGCTGGGGTTCGGGTTAGTTTTGGATAAGGGATAGGGCTGGGTTCAGGTTGGGTTTGGGTTCGAGTTAGGGTTAGGTTTAGGATTCAGATTTGGGTTATGGTTAGGGTTATTTTTCATGTTAGACTTAACGTTATGGTTAGGGTTAGGGTTTGGGTTAGGTTATTGTTAGGGTTATTGTTAGGTTTTGGCTTAGAGTTCAAGTTAGGGTTATGTTTTGGTTTGGGTTAGGGTTGGGGTTAGCGTTAGTTTTAGTGTTAGGGTTAGTGTTTGGTTTAGGGTTATGGCTGGTGTTTGGTTTCGGTATCAGGTTAGGTTTATTGTTAGGGTTCGGGTAAGCGTTTGAGTTAGGTTTAGGGTTTGTATTCAGGTTTGGGTTCGGGTTAGTGTTCACCTTAGGTTTAGGGTTAGTTTTAGGGGTAAGATTGGGTTCTGGTTCGGTTTAGGTCTAGGGTTCTGTTTAGGGTCAGGGTTCCGATTCATGTTCATGTTAGGGTTAGGATTAGGGTTATTGTGAGGCTTAGGCTTAGCTTTATTTTGAGGTTTGACTTCAGATTATGGTAAGGTTTAGGTTTCGGGTCAGGATAAGATTAGGTTTATATTTAGTGTCGGATTAGGTTTCGGGTTAGGGTTAAATTTGGGGCCCGGTATAGGTTTCAGCTTATGCTTAGGACTAGTTTAAGGTTAGGGTTGGGTTGGGTTAGGTTTACTGTTAGTGTTCATGTTAGGGTTAGGGTTATGTTTAGTCTTAGAGTTAGTCTTCAGATTAGGGTTAAGGTTAGGGTTAGGGTTGGGGTAGGGTTAGTGTTAGGCTTAGCGCTAGGACTGGGTTATCTTTAGGGCTAGGGCTAGGTGAGTTGGTTTGTGTTTCAGTTAAGGTTAGGTTTAGCAATAGGGATATGATTAGGAATAGGGCTAGTGTTTGTGTTATGACTGGTTTAGGGCTACAACAAGGGCTACGGATAGGGTTAGGGTTGGATTACATGTAGGGTTATGGTGATAGTTAGGAGTAGGTGTAGTGATAGAGTTAGTGTTATGGCAAGAGTTATTGTTAGGGCTGAGCTTAGGGCTAAGTTTAGTTATTACATTTAAGATAAGGATTCTCTTTAGGTTTATAACTAGATTCATTTTTATGGTTTGGGACGGGGCGAGTTTTGAGGTTAGGGTTGAGGGTATGATTAGGGTTAGGTCTGACGTTAGTGTCGTGTGTGCCTTAGGGTGGGGACAATGGAAAGTGTAGGAACAGGCGTAGGGTTTGGGTATGCGTTAAGACTATTGTTAGAGTTAGGGTTATCCTAGGGTTAGGGTTACTGTTAGGGCTAGGGCTAGGACTAGGTTTTAAGTTAGGGTTAGAGTTGGCTTAGGGTTACAGTTACAGTGAGTGTGCATGGTTAGGGTTAGGGCTAGGGGGAGTTTTAAGGCTTGGGGTAGGTTTAGGGTTAGAGCTAAAGTTGGGTTAGGATTCATGATACAAACCCCAACCCTAGCCCTAAAACTAATGTTAACATTAAATCGAACGTGAAGCCTAATTCTCACCATAGCCCTAACCCTAACCCTAAACATAGCCCTAGATGTAACCTTATCCCTAACCCTAACCCTAAATCTAAACTTACAATTACCCCTACACTAAACTTACGGTTACCACTAACCCTATACCTGACACTTATCGCAGCACAACTCCAACCCCAACACTAACATTAACAATAACAATAATTCAAGAATTAGCACTAAGCCTAAATCTAGCCCTATCCCTAACACTAACCCTAGTCCTAGACTTAACCCTAACCCTGACACTAGCCCTAGACCTAAACCTAACTGTAACCTTAACCCTAACCCTTGCCCTAGATCTAGCCCTAACCCAAGCTACAGCTGAAACTAATCCTAGCCCTAGCCCTGGCCCTAAGACCCAGACCTTACACTAGCCATAACCCTAACTCTATGTCTAAACCTAGCCCTAGCACAAACCTTAAACCTAACCCTAACACTATGATAACTCTAGTACACTAACACTAAACACTAAGGCTAACACTAAACTTAAATTTAATCCTAACAATAACCCTAACACTAATACAACCGTAGCCCTAACCCTGAAACTAACCCTCACCGTAACTCTAACCCAAACCTTTTCCTTATCCCTAATCTTAAATCCAAGCCTAACGCAACCCTAACCCCAACCCTAACCCTCCTTCTCTCTATAAAACTAACTCTAACCGTAACCAAAACCTAACCCTAACCCTATCCATAAACCTGGGAACAGGTTTGTATAGGACAGGAATCCAGAGTAGAGCTGAGCCAAATCTTGTCTAACACTCATTCCTGGAAATAAATCCATACCTCATCTCCCTTCCTTCCAGCTAGTAAGGATCACATGATAACTAAAAAACATTTGGCACAGGTTGCTGTTTGGAATCCTAAACCAAACCAGTACACAAACCCGAATCCGAACCCTAAGCCTAACCTTAACCCTAACCCTAACCGGCACCCGAACCCTAATCCTAACCCTAAACCGAATGCACACTTAACCCCAACCCTACCCCTCCTTCTCTCTATAAACTAACTCTAACCCTACCCAAACCCTAACCCTAAGCCTAATCCAATCTGAAACCTAAGCCTAACCCTACCCCTAACAGTAATCATATGCAGAACCCTAATGCTAGCAAAAACACTAATATTAACCATAACACTAAGACTAGACATCACCCACCCCTAACATTACCCCAACTTTAACCCTAAACCTAACCCTAACTGTGACCTTATCCCTACCCCTACTTTTAAATCCAAACACTTAGGCTACCCCTACCCATAACCCTAACCCAAATCCTACTCTAATGTTACCCATAGCCTTAAAATAATGCTTAACCTAGACCTCATGCTAGCCCTAACCCTAAACCTGGCTCTAGCCCAAGCCCTACCCCTAACCTTAACCCTAAACCTAACATAAACCCTAGCCCTACCCTAGCCCAAAACCTAACCCTAGCCCTAAGCCAACACTTACCACTACCCCAGACACTAGTCATAGCCCTAAACCTAACCCTAACACTAACACTTAGTCTAACCCAACCGTAACTCTAACCCTAATCCTGGACAGACTCCTAACACAAACTCTTGTCCTAACCCTAAGCCTATTCCTAACCCTAAGCCAAACCTAAACACTAAACATAATGGTAACCTGAACACTAAACCTACTCTTTAACCTAACCCTAATCCTAATATCAGCCCTAAGCCTAACCCAATTGCTAAGTCTAACACTAAGCTTACCCAAAATGCTAGCACTACACATAACACTAACCCTAAAGCTAGCACTAACCATAACCCTAACCCTAGCACTAGACTTAACACTACACCTAACCATAACACTCCACACAAGCCCTAACCTTAACACAAATACAAGCCCCAGACCTGACCCTAAACTTAGCCCCAGACATGACCATATCCCTAACCCTAACCCCAGCTCTAGGCCAAATTCTAAACCTAACCATAACTATAGACCTAGGTTTAGGCCTAATGATAACCCTAGCCCTTTCCATAGCCCTGGCCCTAATGTTAACTCTAATACTAGCACTATCCATAAACTTAGTACTAACACTAAGGCTAACCTTAACCATAGCCCTAAACCCAACACTAGCCCTAGTCCTAACCCTAACACTAAGCCTAGACATAAGACTAGCCTTAACCTTAACCCTAGGCCTAAACCAAACACTAAGCTTAACTATAACTCTAACACAGCACTAACCTTAACAGTAGATCTAAAACTACCCTAACACAAACCCTTATACTAACCCACCCTAACTCTAGTCCTAAACCTATCCATAAATCTAAGCCTATTATCAGCCCTAACCATAACCTGAACTCTAGCCCTAATGCTAACTCTAACACTAAACCTACTCCTAACTCTCACCATTACCCTGACCCTAACCCTGACCCTAACCCTAAGCCAAACACTAACCCAACACCTACCCCTACTACTACCCCACCCCTAAACTTAACCCAACATTAACCCTAACCCTACCCCTAACCCTAACCAAACCGAACTCTAACTTTAACCCTAACCCTAACCTGAACTGGAATTCTCACCCTAACTCTAGGCTTAACTTTATCTTTAACTCTAAACCTAATGCAACCCTAACCCTAACACTACCCCTACACCAACCCCTCCCCTAAACCTAAACCTAACCAAACACCTACCCCTACCCCTAACAATATCCGTAACACCAAGAATAACCCAACCCTAATGCTAACTCTAACACTAATCTTAGCCCAAGTTCTAATCCTAACCCTAGCCCTAGTTCTAACACTAACCATAACACTAGTCATAACTCTAAATCTAGCCCTGTCCCTTGCCCTAACCTTAACCATTACACGAACACTAACCCTAACCCAAAACCTAACCATAACCATAACCCTAATCCAACCCCACCCCTATCCTTACGCCTACCTCTAATCTTAAAACTTATGCTAACTGTAAGTGTACCTTTTACGTAACCCTAAACCTAACCGTACCGCTGTGACTAACCCTAAACAAATGCCTAGCTCTAAACCTAACCATAGCCATAAACCTAAAACTAACACTAAACTTAGTCCTCACCCTCGCCATAGCCATAAACCTAACCCTAACCCTAACCCTAACCCTAACACTTACCCTAAACCTAAATCTACTTCTAACCATAATGCTAACTCTAACCTTGACCCAAGTCTTGAACTAACCCTAGCCCTAATCCCAGCCCCAACCTTAACCCTAATCCTTGTCCTCACCTGACCCGTAACACTATCCCTTGCCTTAACACTAACCCTAATGTTACCCATAATCTTAAAACGAGCCCCAGCCCTAGACCTAACCTTAACTGTAACCCAAACCCTAAGACTGCGCCTAAAACTTAGCCCAACCCCGAACACTAACACTAACGCAGCCCTATTCCTAGTCCTAAATCTGACACTAAACCTAACAGTAAAACTGAACCTAACCCTAGTCTAAGCCCTAGAACAAGCCCTCGCCATAAACTTAACCCTAGACCTAACTCTAGCCCTGGCCCTAATGTTAATCTTAATGCAATTCCCACAGCTAACCGTATCACTACCCCTAACCTTAACTGTAACCCTAACCCTATCCCTAAAACACTCTTTACCCACACCCAAAGACTTAAGGTAACATGAACCCTAACACTAACCCAACCCTAAACCCAAACCTAACCGTAACCCTAACCCTAACCTTAAGCCTAATAATAACCCAATCCCTAGTGATAACACTAACACTATTCTTAAGCATAATCATAACCCTAAATTTACCCCTACACCTAACCCTAACCCTATTTCTAACTGTAACCTAACCCTAAATCTTAGATAACCCCTACCCCTAAGTCTAACCCTAACCCTAACTCTAACACTAACCCTACGCCTACCCCTAATACTACCCTGAACCTTAGCATTAACTCTTTAACCCAACCACAAAACTAACCCCAACACTAATCCTAGCATTAACCCTAACCCAAACCCTTGCACTAAACCTAGCACTAACCCTAACCCTAACACGAGCCATAACTCTAAAACCAGCCCTAGACCCAGCCTTAACCCTAACCCTAAACCTAAGACAAACCAAACCCTAACCCTAATTGTACTCCAGACCTACCCCTAACCATAAACCTACCCTTAACCCTAACCATGGCTCTAGACCCTAATGCCAACTCTAACACTTGACGTAAACCTAAATCTAACCCTAACCTTATAACTAACCTTAACCTAATCCCTACAACTACCACTGACTTTAACCCAAACACTAACCCTAAACCTATCCCTACACCTACTCCTCCCCTCACCAATAACCCTAATCGAAACCCTAGCCCCTCCATAACCATAGGCCAAACTCGAATGCAAACCTAACCACAACCCTACCAATAACCATAAAACTAACCCTAACCCTAACCCAAACTTAACCACAACTCCATCCCTAATAATAACACTATTCCTAACAATAACCATAATCCTAACCTTCGCCCCAGCCCTAACCCTAAACCTAGCCCTAGCCCTAAACTTATCCCTAACCCTAATGCTAATATTAACCCTAACACTATCACTGCACGTACCGCTCTGCTAAACCTAACCTTAAGCCAAGCCTAACACTAACCTTAACCCCATTCCTAACACTAACACAAACCTTAACCCTAAGCCTAAGTCTATCCCTATACCTACACCTCCCCTAATCCTAATCCAAACCCTACCCCAACCCTAAGCTTAAACCTAACCCTAACGTAAGCTTAACCACAAACATAACCCTAACGTTAACCATAAAACTAGCATTAACTCTGTACCAAACCTAACCTTAACCCTAAACCTTACCCTAACACTAATCCAAGTCCTGCACCTACACCGACTATTAACTCTAAACCTAACCCTAATCCAAACCGATACCTAACCCCCCACCTCTACACTTACCCCTAAACCTAACGCGAACTCTAACCCAGCTCTACACATAATGCTACCCCTAACGTTAACCCTAACCCATTCGTATGCCAACATTAATTGTAGCCATAGCCCTAAACATAAAACCAACAACAGCCCTAGCACTAAACCTGACATAGCACTAACCCTAGTCCTAAACCTAGCACTAACCATAGTCCTACCCTAACCATTGCACTAACACTCCATCGCCACCCTGAGCCCTAACTCTTACCCTAACCCAACCCCAACCCAACCTCTACCCTAAACCTAGCCCTAACCCTAGCACTATCGCTCACAATAACCATAACCCTAGCCGTAACCCTAACCCTAGCACTAACCCCATCTGTAAGGTTAACGTTAACCATTGACCTAGATCTAACACTAACCCAGCCCTACACATGAAATTAACCATAGTCCTAATCCTAACCATAAACCCAGGTATAGCCCTAGTCCTAAATCTAGACCTATCCTTAACCCTAGCCATGGCCCTGACCTTAACCCTAACATTAACACTATCCATAACCTGAGCACAAACACTAATACTAACCCTGAACTTAACCAAACAGTAAAAAGCCATCCCCATTTCCCACTATAAACCCATCCGCATATCCCTAACACTAGCCCAACCCTTAACCCTAAACCTAGCCCTAACCGTGACCCTGCACTACAGCTACCCTAAAACAAATCCTTACCCTACCATAACTCCTAATCTTACGTTAATTCTAGCCCTAGCCCTACCCTCACGCTAGTGCTAGACCTAACACTAACCCTAACACTAACCCTAACTCTAGCCCTAACCCTAGCCCTGCCTTTAAGCCTAACACTAGTCCTAACCCTAACACAAACCCTGACACTACCCTATGCCAAACTCTACCTTTACACCTGACTCTAACCCTAACCCTAACCCTCAACGCTAGCCCTAACCCAACACAAATCCTAGCCCTAGATGTGACTTTAAACTTAGCCCTAGCCCTAGCCATAACTCGAACCCTAACACTAACCCTACCTCTATCCCTAACCCTAATCATAAATCTAGACCTAGTCCTAGCACTAACGTTAACCCTAACCCTGTCCATAGCCCTGGCTCTAACCGTAACCCTAACACTAGCCCTATCACTAACCCTAACCCTAAAACTACCCCTAAACCTAATCCTAAACCATCTCTAACCCCAACCTTACCTATTACCCTAAGCCTAACATTAACCCTAACTCTAACTCAGCCCTAGGCTAACCTTGACCTTAACACTTACCCTAGTCTAAGCCACAGCCCTAACCTTAGTTTGATCACTAACACTAACCGTAACTCTGTCCCTAACAAAAACCGAGCCCCAGCAATTGCCCTAGCCTTGCCTCTAAACTAAACTTACCTCTAACAATAGCTCTACCACTAAAAGTAAACCTAACCCTAGCTCTAGGATTAACCCTAAACCTAAAACATATCCTAACTCTAACTCTAGCTCTAGGCCTAACCCTAACCCTAGCTTAGAGGTGACCCTAATGCTAACACTAACCATAACCAAACACTAATCATAACCCAACACTAACCCTAACCCTAATGTTAACTCTGCCTTAATCCTAGCCCTGACCCTAATGCCAACACTAGCCCAAGTCCAAACCCTAACCCTAACCCTAGTCCTAATCCTACTCCTAAAGATGATACTAGCCCTAAACCTGACACTAAGCCTAAGTCTATACATAACCCAAACCCTAACTCTAAATATAACCCTAACCTACCAATAACCCTAGCTGTAGCCCTAAAATTGCCCCTACCCATAATGCTAACCATAACCCTAATCCTAGCCCTACTCTTAACCCTACTCCTAATGCTAGGCCCAACCCTAGCCCTCAGCATAATCCTAGCCCTAACCCTAGCTCTAACGCTAACTCTCATGCTACCACCAGCCCTAACACTCATCGTAATGTTAACCTGAACCCAATCTTCACCCTACCCCTAAGCCTACCACTCCTCTAACTCTAACCCTAACCCAACTCCTACCACTGTACTATCCCTAATCCAAACCAAACCCTTACCCTACACCTACCCCTACCTCTACACTTAACTGAAAACCTAAACAATCCCTAACCATAACCATAACATTAATCCTAACCCTAGCCTTTATCCTAAGCATAGCCCTAGCCCTAACACTATCCCTAACTTAGTCGTAATCCTAATGATAGCACTAGCTCTAGCTCTAGTCCTAACCCTAACCCAAAACTAACCCTAACCCTAAACCAAAGACCAGCCCTAGCCCTAATCCTAACTGTAGCACTAACTTTAGACCTAACACTAACTGTAGCTATAAACTTAACCCAAACCCTAAGCTTAAACCTAAGGCTAATCCGAGGACTAAACCTAGTCATAACACTAACCCTTGTCCTAATAGTAACCCTAATGCTAGACCGCCCCGTAAATCAAGCACTAATTCTAAACCTAACACAACCATAACCTGAACCATAACCATAGATCGAACCCTAACCCTAGCCCTAACTCTAACCCTACCCTAAACCTAGCTGTAACTCTAACCCTTCCCCTAAACGTAACCTAACGTAGCTCTAGTACTAACCCTAAACCTAACCCTGACCCTAAACCTAGTCATAGACCTAGGGCTAAGCCAAACCCTAGACAGAAACCTGAGCCTAACCCGAGACTTACCTCTAACCATAACCGTAACTGTAACCATAAAACGAACCATAACCCTAGCCATAGGCTTAACTTCTACCCTAGCCGTAGACCTGACCCTAACCACAACCCTAACCCTAACTCTAACCCAACAGTAGCCCTAACCCTAATGCTAAACATGACCTAATCATAGCCCTAACCCTAACCCCAACACAAGCCCTAATCCTAACCCTAACCCTAACCACGGATATAAATCTAGCTCTAAACCTAAGCCTAACCCTAAACATAGCCTTAACCCTAACACTAAGCCTAGCCCTAACCCATACTGCAACCCTAACAGTAACCCTAAACCTAGCCCTAGAACTAACACTAACCCTAGCCTTATCCCTAGACCTAGTGCTAACCTTAACCCTACCCTTAACACTATGCCTAACACTAGCCTTAATACTAATGCTAACACTAACCCTAAGCCTAACTCTAGCCCTAACCATAGCCCTAACCTTAGCCCTAGCCTTAACCTTAATGCTAACAATAACATTAGCCCTAGCCCAAACCCTAACCATAACCCTAACTCTAACCCAACTCTAACCTTACCCCTAATTCTACCACTACTCCTACCCGTCAACTTAACGCTTACCCTATTTTTTCCCCCAAAGCCACAGTAGA